>NC_051161.1:28186194-28333281 GCF_013339745.2 Dermacentor silvarum | reverse complement strand
CGCTTGTTGCGGTCTCCTCGCGAGCTTCGGACAGTTTCCGTAATCTCGACGAGTGTTAAAGCGGGCGCTACGCGGACATCGAAGTAGCGTGGCCGATCCCGCTTTTTGTGGACGTCTCAGACCCGCGTCTAAGCATTCCGAGCATCGGTGACGCAGACTTCGCGACCAAGCTTCGGGCACGGAATCCTCGGACACGCGGCTAAGCCTCTCGCACGTAGGCGTCTCCGACTCGGCGATGAAGCACATCGCGCGTGGACTTCTCGGGTCCTTGCCTAAGCATTTCGTGCATCGGTGCCTCCGACTGCGCGACTAAGCACATCGAAAGTCGACTCCTCGGTCCCCGCGGCTACGCACTTCGCGCGACGGCACCTCGGACTGTGTGACTACGCTAATCGAGCATCGACTCCTCGAGCCCGTGGCTAGGCATTTCGCGTGTCGGCACATCGCTCGTGGAGTGTCGACACCTCGAGCGTCTATTCCTCGGACCCGCGGCTAGGCATTTCGCGCGTCGCACCTCGGACTGCTTGATTGAACTTACCGAGCGTTTGGACCCGCGACCAGGCATTTGGCGCATCGGCACCTCGGACTGTGCGACTAAGCTTGTCAAACGTCTATTCTGCGAATCCGCGACTTAGCACATAGCGCGCCGACTCTATTACTGTAATGCCACGATATCTCGTAACAATATCTATCATACCACCCCTTCATAAAGAGAACCTCATCATGAGCTCTGTTCACTAGGCCACTTGGGCTGGCACAGACACCTGGCTGCAGAAGTGAGGCATGATACAAACCTCCATAGCCATTGTCAATGGAAGATGATTCAGAAGGCTGCCGAGAGCCTTCATTCAGTAACATGGTTGGTTCTACCAAAAGAAAACAATGCCTCACTGACTGCACTAGAGACTGCTATCAATGAGGCAGTCTGCAGGCACAACGCTAGAACTACTGTATATTTATGCCCACATAGTTCTGCACCTCACTTGGTTTGTAACGCAGGCACCATGTTCTTTGTAGAGCAGCAGTAAAGAATGCCATACAAACATGAAAAAGGCAGAATGAAGGCTCAGCAGACCAGAGGCCACATGTCCAAGAAGCCCCACGTCACAATACACATCAAAGATTACAAATTTGGTGCGTTTTAGAGAACTGAAGAGGTGAAATTTTGAGAGCCGTTTTCTCAAAACTGTTTTTTTCGCCTTTCTGCTCAGTTTCTGGAGCTGATTTCTTCATTACCATTTAGCCTATTTTGATTCTGTTTTCTTTTGTCACGTTCCTTGGACTACAGTGCAGAAACTGCTGACATCCCAATACAGTGGAATCTCGATAAGATTCTGCATGATACGTTTTTCGGGATTAGTTTTTTGGTTCATTGCCCGGCTAGTGTCTTATAGGAGCAATGCATTTCTGATAAGACGATTTTCGGATGATACATTTTATTTTCCGGTTCCAGTGAAGATCGTATAAAATAGATTCCACTGTATTCGCTATATTAGCGAGTTTGTCATTGCACTACACATTATGAAGAAAAAATATGATTCTTTGGACAGGGATGAAAGTGCTGCGCCATCCTGCGCCAAAAAATTTTATTTCGAATGAAGTTGCCAAGTTTAGCAGGATGTGCGTGTTCAGTGGCAACCACACAGCCATAAACATGCGCTTGCTAGCGCCTAGCCCTGCAATCCAAGCCTAAGCAATCCGTTTCAGCGTCAGCATCCTTGGAGTCTTTGGTGGGATAATTGTAACTAGGCCACAAGAAAATGAAAACCATATTCTGCTATACAGTGCATTACGAATATTTTATATAAGTATTATGCGTTTGCGCACGTGCAGACTAGCTACAGGTGATATGAACTGGTGCTCATTTCATGGTGCAGTCGGGACACAAAGCCGTACTGAATAAATAAGGTTGTACAGTTTGCTCACCGTGCAGCTCATCAGTTTTGTTATTCATTTTAGCACTCACTTTCGTGCTGTATTGTTAAATTTGCGTCGAATAATGGTTGAACACCGTGTGTGGGACATTCTAAATCTATTTTGCACGTGCGCCACGTCCGATTACTGGCCACGTCCGATATGATAGTGCGGCCCACTGACGAACGACCTGCTTGCTTTCCTGAAACTTCTTGGTCACAAATATCCAATGGCAAGCGCAAGCGTCACTGAAATTTGCACTTGGGCTACACTATTTTCTGCATGACCACACTACATAAAATCAAGCTTTTGCCGCCACAGAAAGCAAGCAAAGGATGTAAAGTTTTGTATTTAGTCAACCTTAGCGGCCGTAAATGGTGGTCGCAAATAAAAGTTTGGCGAAAACGCGAACCTCTGAAATTGTGTTCACAGCAACAATGTTCACGACGCCACTTAGCTGATCGAGTCAGAAAATTTTAACAAACGATCAATCGGCACACAAAATAGCTGTTGCTGTTTTACATTGGCTTTATAGTGCCTGTGGCAGTACCGTGAATAATCGAGCTTATTCGAAATATAGTTGGCGAAGCAGATCGGAAAGCCAGTGAACATTTTTATCCCTTTATTGTTCTCAAAAATATCCTAGTTTTTTTTTCTTGGCAAGCGGTGTGAAATACTGGCCACTATTCAATGACCAGCATGTCACTTCACATTTATTCTGCGGTATTTTTCTATCTTAACTGAAGGTCGCCAGAATTAAAAATTACCAGAAGGTACTAGACAAATGGCGTTCACTGTACCTTGATTGGGGCTGTTCATCGTGGCCCACTGTGAATATTTCACGTTCATTGCGCACAAATACGTTTAATTAGCTAACTCTAGAAATTTACCTAATCAATGAGATGTCAATTAAAAAGTTGTGGATGATGTTGAGAAATGACTGATAAACACATTTAACGCAACCTAGGATTCGTGAAGCCTTTTTTTTAACAAGAAAGAAAGCCTGTAAATAAAATAAATAAAAAAATCACTGTGATTGTGACAATGCTTCTGCACACAAAAGATTGCATCAATCTTTACGCAAACCTCATCAAATAGGGGCACTGTTAATGAGTGTCTGGGCTTTTTGCTTGACGCGTTAGCAGTTATTGCTGCGCATCTTCGGTCCTTATCAAATGTGAGGTAGCATGATCTTGTAACCGTTTGCTTGCTGAACTGTTGCAAAACCGCGCCCCAAGTTTGCACGTTTGTTATATACACAATGTACCAGATGACTACGGTTCTGTCTGAGACTGCTTTTACTGCTCGTGCGGGGACGCGTTGTCACTTGGATCTTTTTCTTTTCTTTTTTTTTTTTTTTTCAATTTCAATTTCGCAGGCTTTTTCTTGTTTTTCTGCCTTATGTTTGTCGGAAAAAAAGACCACACAAGGCCTAGGTTGCTATATTAGCTGTTATTGGGTCATTTCTCGACGTATTCCACCACCTCTGCATTGGCACCTTATTGAAAAAGTTAGGTAATAAATGTTAGCTCATTAAACTTAAATATTAGTTGTTTATTCACAATAAAAAAAAAAAGCTCAACTATCATTAACAAGAGCCTATCAACAGAGAATGGGCGCCGTTCACGAAAAGCCCTCGGTTATCTTTTTCTTTGCCACATTTAGTTCACACATCTGGTATGTATCTTAATGGTGGTTTCTGATTAACCCGTGTGGGTTTGCTTTGCGGCTTCATGCTACAGTCGGGTGGATGGCAATTTTTTTCCTGTCATGAATTGTGCTCGCCAGCGGGCTTCCGCAGAACTGATTTGCCACGATTTAATAGTGTTCTGCGAAGTCAAATAAAGAACACCTTTTCTTCATCTGCCTGTATTTCACTCATATTGACCTTTATGAAGCTGCTCCAAGATGCGTATTTACTGCTCTGAAACTGACAATTCATGCTCCAAACCTGCTCCAGAGTGTCAAATTTGCTGCTCCCAGAGCTGCTCCAAAACTTCTTTGGCCGATTCCATCGCTGTTGGAGCATGTGTAGTCATGCATTAGTAGAATGAACTATTGAAAGGCAGTCTTGTGTGCTTGTTAACTGTGTTTATCTGAGACTAAAACAGAAATGTGCATTGATTGCAGTGATAATAGAGAGAAAACACTTTTCTCTAGTTGGAATGGTCGCAGCAGATGGTGCCACTGTTAAATAAGGCTGCAATCAAATTTATTCGAATTACTCCTAGAACACACAGTTGAAACATATTGTACTCATTGCTGAATGTGATGCCTGAGTGAAATTTGAATGCACGATTGTGGTTTATCTGGAAAAATCTGGCTCCCTGAGCGACCCAGTGTGCTCTACGTAACTTCATTCTTTGTGTCCGCTGTGGCTGGGTTAAAATTTGCGTAAATTTTCTTCAGTTTCATGTTTTATCATGCACAGATTGCAGTGTGAAGTCGTGGGAAACTATGAGAAAAATAAGCACATTTGCAAATAGTGATTCAATTGGTATTGGTAATCGATTGGTTTTAGATTATATATGTATTCGATTGGTTATTTGAAATTTTCGATTGCTTGAACACCCCTTAAAAACGTGTAACTGTTCTTTTTAATTTGCAGCCCTGATGACACTCTTGTGTGTGTCATATGGCTCAAAGGCTTCATTTGTTGCCATTTTATCTTCTTGATATTAACAGGTTTACCAGGATGCCACCTCTGTGTACATAATCATGGAGCTACTCAAGGGTGGGGAGCTCCTGGATAGGATCCTAAACCAGAAGCACTTCAGTGAGAGAGAAGCCAGCGCTGTACTTGAAGTTATTGCAAAGACAATGAAGTTTCTGCATGACAACGGGGTCAGTTCTCTCTTCTTCTGTCACGCATCTGCGCTCACACTGTCTGGTATAGAGCAACTGCTGCACATGCTATTTGCTGTACAGTGGTCGTTAATTGTTGCACATTAAATCTTGTATTCTGTAACAGACCAACTTCACCGCTTTCAGTGGTCATGTGCAATGGCCCTGCAGGCACCATGATCACATCAATCTTTCCTACTTTTTCTGCTTTACTTGGGTTCAAGGCAACATCGAGCACAATACCGACAAGAATGCCAGCGGGTTTTTCCTGTAAATTTTAGGGGGAAGCTGTGGGTACATCTCCTCAGCCCAACTCCTATAGTATAATCTCTCTATTCTTAACTCCCTGCCATTTGATCTCGAGTGTGTCTGTCATGGTACAAACACAGCATGTGTCATACCCTAGTTGTCCTTCAGCCTACTGACGATCGCTATACTAATGGCATAGTACTTGGGGCTTAGTGAAACTTGTCGTGAAATTGGTCTGTTGCACTTCCTTGTGTGGTTTATGCATCTCATGATACAGTAGTATGTGTGCTTCTTCTGATCATTGTACCGGGTACGTGCACTCTTACTCTAACTACAATAAAAGAAGGTGTGCTTTGCTGGTTCCCGTAATTCAGTAAAACACTAGAAAGTTCCAGGCTGCCAAGCTCACCAGGAAGCTAATCGGTGCTTTGTTGACCAATGTTGCAGGTGGTTCACCGTGACCTGAAGCCATCGAACATCATGTATGCAGATGAAAGTGGTAGTCCGGAGAGCCTGCGCATTTGCGACTTCGGCTTTGCAAAGCAGATGCGTGCCGAGAATGGACTCCTTATGACTCCTTGCTACACGGCCAACTTTGTGGCTCCCGAAGTGCTTAAGAAGCAGGGCTATGACGAGGCCTGTGACATCTGGAGCATGGGTGTACTGTTGTACACCATGCTGGCGGGGTGAGTCTCTTGAAGAAATTCACTCGCAATCATACAAAGTGATAGATAATGAAGCCATAGAAAGCATGGGGGAAGGAAATTGTTACAATTAATTGAAATTGAAGATAATATGGTAAAGGAAAATGAAAGTAGACGAAAAGATAATGTACATGTAACCTTCCATGTGGACAGCTGCATTTGAATGACATCGCGGGCGGGATAGTGGCTAAAGCGTTGATCAACCACTTTGTCTGTTGGTCCCGCAACTTGTGCAAGTGTTTGCAATGCCAAAGATACATGATGCAGTTCCTTTGCCACTAGCTTGTTTCAGGCATATTGCAGCCTTGCTTGAATGTTTGAGTGCTTGTGTCCATGTTAACATATTCATGATGGATAACAAATTTAAATAACAAGCTGTGCAAATGTATAATACCAAGTAAATACAAGAGTTTGTCACTGCAAGAGCTAGGCTCTACATGATATTCGAGGCTTGTGAAAAATCGATATGTTGTGTTCACATTGCATCCTTCAGCGACGGCTCCCTCAGATTAAGCGAAAGTAATCGTGAAGGCCATGCCAAGAAACATCTCATCGCCACCATTTTTGTTAGCTCTATTTATGGCTTGTCTGTGCCCAGGTTACGCTGATTGCATTTAGTTGTTGTCTTCTTGTAACTGCTTCCAGTAATTGTGCTTGCCAGCTGTGTATGGAAACAAATTGCATATGTTGTGCAGCTAACTCCTTGATGGAGCATTACTAAATAGCCTTTTGCTGAAGCACCCACTACATTTATATTAGGGTGATGCTGTAATTTTTTTTAATCATTGTTGAAAGAGGTGCCTGAATGATTGATCAAGTACTGGCTGACATTATGCTAACTTTGGGTGCACAAGAACCACAAAGAGAGGGGTGAAAGAAAGGGGGAAAAAAAAAAAAGTAGGCTGTTTGGGTTTCGAATATTCAGAATTACATAGCATTTCAGGTGCACGGGAGTGGAAGCCTCAAAGGTGTATATACCTCAAATTTCCTTGTTCAAACTATGTTTTAATCGAGTGACATGAAATTTAGCAGGAACGGAGCATTCAGAATTCATCAGGCAAGCTCCTCCTTCGTGCATAATGCTGCAAAGCTTAGCTTGAGTAGTTGGCAAGGCACCGTCTTCTCCATGGCATTATGCGCGGCGCAGGAGCTCACTTTGCAGCATTATGAGCATTCACTATTGCCCTGTCCTGCTATTACTTTGTAGCTCCAGCCGTTATCCTCATGTGTCTCACTTCCCCGACAGGCACACACCCTTTGCTAATGGACCAAACGACACACCAAACCACATATTGGCCCGGATTGGAGAAGGGAGGTTTGACCTAATGTCGGGAAACTGGGCCAATATCTCGAGTCCGGCAAAGGTGTGTTCTGTTGGCTCGTTTTCGTGTTCAGAGCTGAACGAGGCAAATCTGCGTTGCATATTTGTTGTTAACTGGGGTTATATCTTGTATGCAGCATCTAGTCCAGAAAATGCTGCATGTGGACCCAAAGCAAAGATACAGGGCAGCTGATGTGTTGGGACATGCCTGGATTGTGAACAAGAACAATCTTCCAGTCAGCAGGCTTTCCCATCAGGAGCCTCATCTGGTGAAGGTTCGTCTCTTGCTTCCCATTTTAATTTGTAACTTTGGGTTGTGATGGTCAGTCGCTGTTAGGATGGGAAGCTGCCTTCAAGCTGAGCGCTAGTATTGAACAATGGGTTTCAAGTACACTCGAACCTTGTTATAACAAAATTGTATATAACGAACTAATGTATACAGTTAAACCTCAATATAATGAAATTCTCGATATAACAAAGTATGTCACTTAGTTCGTGCACGTCTCGGCCGTGGCTGCGCATGGCTGCTAGCACGGCTGAGCGCACACGCAGCCGTGCACCCTGCTTTAGCGGTAATCTGCCGCATGTGAAAAGAGTGGGCGTGCCAAGACAGCGTGGCATCATGTAAGCTGTCATCCCGCGGGTTTAGTATTGGAGGTTGCGTAATCTTGAGTTTCGGAGACCCATTGAAGTGAGGCAGACGAAGCATTCGCTCCCTGCTGCCGGTGCTTTTCATTATAGTGTTGTCCCACTGTGGACGACGCTGTCAGCCGCGGGGGCAGAGTGGATGCGAAAGCGTGGCTGGGTTCACTTAATTTGTACTGCTGATATGAAGATATCGTCGACTTGGCATGAAACTATAATTCATCACCAACTCCCAAATTCAAGAAAATGACATGTTTTCTTATTCAAATTTGCTTTTTTCGACTGCCTGATAATTCGGAAAATATTGCAGCACCTTTCCATGCAAGAAAAATTGATCAGTGACCGTACTTATTTAAAAGGTTGAATTTCAATACAGCGAAATTTCGATATAACTAAGCAAATTGCCAATTTTATCGACAACGTTATATAGAGGTTTCACTGTATAACGAAGTAAATTAAGTTTCCCTTGAAATCCTCATAGAGATCCATGTATTTAAAACATTGTTTTAAAGAAGTGAAACTGTTCTGCCAATGGATGTAACGAACTAAATTCATCTCCGAAACCCAAAAATACCCGACCGTTGCGTGCCGAGTAAATTGCTTTTCGCAGGGTTCGGCACTCGTTCGCCACGGCAGTTCAAAACTCCCGCGTCCCCGCGTTGAATACAGCGTCGAGCAACACTGGTCTTTCTCACCGTCGCACGTAACTGTGCACAAGCTGCACCTCATTATCGCACCTCTCCACTGACCTCTCTCTCTTGCGCGTGCCTGGCTGTGCAAGCAGCGCCACGCTGTGCAGATACACATGGCGGTGCTAAAGATTAGTGTATTCACTTCACCACGGCGCGATGCACAGGCAGGTGCAGTTGGGCATAGCCTCCGATATCTCCCTGGCGCACTCTCGGGGGGTCACACACAAGTCTGCGCAAGTCGTACCATGCAACACGGCTACGTGCGGCAGCGCGAAAGATTAGTGCATTAACTTCTTTCACTACGGCATGCCATGCAAGCAGCCACAGCTGGGCCTGGCCTTGGAAACCTTCCCAGGTGCTATCTCGCGGGTCACGCCCAGGCTGTGCATTCGCTCCTCCCTCACCCTGCGGTGCACCACGCGGGCTGGAAGCTGGGCACGGCCTCCGAGGTCGCATTGGCATAAGTGCAATCTCTGAGGCCACGAGCCGGCTGAGGCAAGCTGGAGCGGCGAAGTTCACTTGCCTCCTCGATCTCGCAGCGGAGGGCTGTATTGTGTGCTACGGGCTACTTGACCGGCACGAGCCAAGTGGAAGGCAGACGCGAAAGACCGTCGCAGTGGAACTGAAGGCAGCTCTCTAAAGGCTGTCGCGTCAGGTGCTAAGTCGCGCGTAGCATAAGCAGAAGATTCTTTTGTTGTTTTATTCAAATTTCATCGCATGCGTGGCCGTGTAGCGGTTCCGCGGCCCGCAAGGCCGTCTTCTTATTTTCATGTTTAAAATTGTGTACCGCATTGGCCATATATTGCAGTAAATGGCAATAATGGATATACTAATCAAGTAATTTCAGCTCCTCTTTCAACTTCGTTATAACAAGGTTCGAGTGTATCTCTCGAGTGGGCCCAGACACTCGAAAGATGCACCGTGTTTTCCTGACCCTTGTGCAAGAGAAAAATCTGGGGAGCATGTCTAGGTTACTATGGGGGAGGGATGCAATTAGCACAGTTTCTCCCTAGCGGATAAATACTCTGAAATAAGCTAATGCTCATAGTTTCATGCTGTAGTGGTCACAGCAGTGGTCACAGGTTGAGAGGTCTGCGTACGAGGGGGTGTGTTAAGTAGATGCTGCTTTAACAGCCACAGACCAATGAATAATGACGCGTTGTTACTGCAGACTTATTGCATTGTATGTTTTGCCATTACGGACTCTTCGGCTGCTGTTATCTTGTTTGATTGCGTAGTGCGCATTGCCATCGGCTAGAGATGAATGGAGCAAAGTGTGTCCTCCTTTTTGTGGGCTCTTTTTTTTTTTTTTGCCTGAATAGTATGGGATGAATGGAAGTGTAAAGGCATTCGAGGTGGGTTTGTTCCTTTCTTTCTTTCTTTCTTTCTTTCCAGTATCGTTTTTTTACCATGGTTTTTAAGTACAGTAAAACCTCGATAATTCGAAGGTCGCCGGACCGCGAAAATTCTTAGAATTAAGCGGATTTTCGAATTAACCGAAATGAATAATAAAAAAAAGAAAACAAGCAAGAACTTGCCGCAAAAAGAAATCACCTTTATTTTCTATGTCCGAGAAAAATTACTCAAAGTAATCACCGATGCGGGATTACTTGACGCGCTGGTTCGCCGCCCCTAGTGCCATGCTCACCAGCTGGCTCAAAAAACGTAGCATACAAATATCACCCGCACTGCACTCAACAAAGTTGCGGACGATGTTCATGGAATCGATAACTGCCGCGAAAGCGGGCGTGGTGGTGCTTGACTCCAAAAATTTGGACTTGCTGGATATTCCGGACTTCAAAAATGCACCATCAGGGTTCCCATTGAGTTCATGCATTCTCGCACCCAATTTTTCGGACGAATTGAGACCCCAAAGTTCGATTTTGCGGACTAAATCGCTCTTTCCTAGCCGCGCTACCCAATCTTGGAGGCCGCCATGTTGGATTTTGCACTGGCTTGAATTCCAGTGGCTCGCTGTATAGCCTCCAAGATTAGAACGCGCGCTATCAATAGAGAGCTCGCGCAATTCTCTAGTCTCGGAGGCCATGCCATCGTTGTAACCATTTATTGTGTTTTTTTTTTGCGACAGCAATTATATGGACACTTCAAGCGGATTTTCGCCGTCGGCGTCGCCGCCCTGAGGATCCATACAAAGTCCAAGGGCGATAAAATCATCGCCGCGCGCCCGCCGTATGTGCGAGTGACAGCGCCAGCGCGCGGGGGACGCGCGCTTTCATGGAGAGCGAACGCACGGCGGAGGCGACTTCCTCCCTCGTGCCATAGTCCCATAGCTATTAAAAGGGACCATGCTCGTGCGAAAGGCCGGGGGGGGGGGGACTTCTACTCTTCTAACAACTGCGTACTTAGCGCCGGAGCGGTTTCTCGCGCGCAGCGTATCTTGAAAGCGATCTCCAGACGGCTCTGACCTTTCGTATGGGCTGTGCTCTCGCCTCGCCGCTCAGTTTCCGTTGCAGCGACAGACCGCACGAACCTTTGCTCGCTGCGGGCTGCGGCGGCCGCGCTCGCTCGTGCGCGCTGACACCACGCGTGTTATTTCAGTGATTTTTTTTTTCTCTCAAGTTTCGGTTGCTATTTTGAACGTGGCGTGTACACCGAGCAGGTGTCTCGGAGACCCATGTCTCAGTGATCGGCGCTACCTCCTGTACCTTCGCGAGAGCTAAGCGGTGCGAAGCTCGTTTCTTGGATCTCCATGGCGAACTCCGTTGGCGGAGATTGCCAACGCGGTGGCGTTCGTGTCGACTGTACACAGAGACGACGTCATTGCTGCGCAAATCCAAGCAAGTCGATCCTCTCCGAGCGTAGTATGAGGCAGGGCATTATTAAAGATTTTTTTTTTCAGCCACACTAATGACTTTTTTTTTTTCGGCCGAACGAGTTTTCCGGACTATTTTTCAGTCCCCACGAGCTCGGAAAATCGGTTGGCGACTGTACGGAACGCCCTAACCTAACCGCCGCACGTTGCTACTAGCCGGAAACTTCGAATTATCCGAATAGAGCCGCGCGGGCCATTCAAATTATCCGGTAGAATTTGCATTGAGAATGACGGGACCGCTCAAATTCTTCGAATTAACCGAAATTTCGAATTAACCGAGTTCGAATTATCGAGGTTTTACTGTATTCTGTTTGCAGATCTTTGGAATTTGGTAATCTGGGTCTTTCCTTGTGTTGCAGGGTGCCATGGCAGCCACATTCAGAGCCATCAACAACTACCCCAAGCCCCCAAACCTGGAGCCCGTTGCAGCGTCTGAACTGGCTAGGAGACGAGCCAACAAGGCACGGCACCATTCGTCCACAGAGGTCTGACGGGCCCCTGCTTCTTCCAGAGAAGGGAAAACACACACACAAAAAAAGACATCGACTCTGTTGCCTTTTGCACACATTCAGTGACAGCTTCCTTGGACTCGTCGGTACGGAGTTCAGCGCGCATTCGTCGGCCATCTCGAACCCATTACGTTCTTGCGTGTGTACTTGCTTTGTTGTTATCATTGTCACCGAGTAGCTGTTCAAGCACTTGCATTTGCGCGCGTTTTTGTTTGAAAGAGACAGGCCTTTGCAAGGGTTTGCATGGAACAGCGTAGGGTTAGGAAATGCAGCATGTTGTTTGAAACAAGCAGGCAAAAGAAACCGCCTGGACTTCGAAGAGCTCGGAAAGTGCCTCTGTGCGCAAGTTTGCCTAATGGCATGTAGAAGTGGATTGCTGTATTAAGTATCTTGATTTTGACCTGAGGAACTAATAAGTTGCCAGAGAATAACTCGTTTAGTTCCACCTTGATACCCTATAGCGTATAATTATATATATATGTATATGTGTATATCTATGTCGTACATGTTAATCGTGTTTTTTGTTTTTTTTTTGTCACTGAAGTACCTAAGGTTATGTGCCATCGGATTTTTTATAGGTGAATATTGATTTTTTTTTCTATTAATTTTGGATCATTTTATTCCTTCAGGAACATTGCCTTGTTCTCCTGCATGGATATTTGTATGGTTTCTGAACAGGAGCCTGCAAGAGCTGTGCTACATGTGTAGCAGCTCAGCATAATTTGTCGTAAATATGATCCACAGTAGTCTATTGTCTTGTGAAGCTTGTGTTCTTGAGCAATTTGCCAAGTCCAGAAAGGCTGGCAGTTGTGTTGGCGGGTGAGAAGAATGCAACTGGCACGCATCTCTTTGCTTGCATCAGCATGGGCTGCCTTTTTGTGGATGGCTGTCGGTAGAGATTGCAGTATCCATTTGGTAGCCATGTGCAGCACCTTTTGTGTTCTACAGTTTGCTAGGAAGAGAAGAAGGTGTAGTGAAAGGTCTTTTTAGTGTGTACAGACGTTCTTAAAACCACTTAATTGTTTATAGCTGCTGCATTTTTCTGCTTTCTGTAGTAGTTTTAGCGTACTGTCAAATGGTGTTGCCAGGTGTTCAGCAGGTGCAGTTTTGCATCTATGAACTTTCTCTTCCTAATTTGTTTGCTGAGCCTACCATTCCTTTCATGTGTACTTGCGTCGTGGATGTTGTGCAAAGAATGAACAGCTTGGCACCAAGTGCACCTAGTACTGTGTGTTGTGGAATGGAAAAGCCTGAAGTGGCAGAGATGAGACTTAGTGTAAGCACCTCAACACCTTTACCTTTTTGCTTACTTTAAACATATCTATTTCTCAAACCAGGGGCAACAGCTTTCATTTAGGCTGTTCGAACTGCACAGATGTGCTGGCTTAATTCTTCTGGCAAAACAAAAAGCTTTGCTGTGCCTTTTTAATTGACATAGGAGAGATGGGAGTGATGTCTGTTCACATGCCTATAGCATATACATGCAACTGTTTTTGAGCTTGATGGGAAGCGGTGTTGAAGCAGGATGCTCGTGGTACGATTCCTTGTACCAGCAGCCATACTTGCAACCACATCCAGCAGGTTTTTAACAGGTTCATGTTGCAACAGTCAAAACAGCTAGTATCTTTCAGACACGTTGCATGCTGTATTGGACACCGTATCATACCATGTGTTTTCCGCTTTGTCTTCCCATCAATCAATTCATTGTACGTCTCATTTCAGTGTACATCGAAAAGCACAGTGAAGACTTTTTTTATTATTATTTGGGTCGTCTTGGCTCTATATGCAACATTATGCATGTGCAGTCTTTTTTGTTTTTTTGAACTGCACTTAGTGCATGCAATTTTGTGTCGTCTATAGTTCCGAAAGAAATTGATGGTGCAGTCATTGTCTGCACTGTAGACACGGAAAGCATTAACACTTTGCTGTTGTACTATGTTTTGAAGACTATGTGTTTGACACCAGAAGCCAAAGTTCGCAATCGAACATGACGTTGCTTTCAGTGGGGTGTGCACTAAAAGATTTCTGACGTTTTGAATGAAACAACAGTGATGACTGCACTTCCGACTTGGTGAGGCTACCTATGTTTTTCACAGGTAGATGAATGGTAGGCACTTCAGTCATTGCATGCAACAAGACTGTTATTGAGTACGAAAAGCTGTTGCATTCGTCCCCCCCTCTGCTGCACATTAGTTGGGGGTACAGGAAGCAACTTTAGACCTATCACTCCCACTGCAAATGGCCTGCTGTTTGCAGTTTAGGTACATCATGGTTGTAAATGTCTGCACTCAAGTGCTTGTATTCAATTGTGACGGCTGCCTCAAGTTCTGCTAACATCAGCCATGTGGCCTCAGTGCCTGCAGAAGTAGCGGAATGTCTAGCTTGTGAGACAAGTTGCATGTTTTGTTTTCTCAGCACCAATCAAATCTAAAGATACTTTGCTTTTCTGCCCAGAAGAGGAGCTAGGGATACCCACAGTGGTTGTCATGTCTGGATACCCGATTAGTTTGCACTGTTGCTCCTCACAATTCAGTGTGCTCTCTCAAATTTCTGAAATTAAAAAAAGTTGGTCCTCTCAAACGTGTTATGTTCATAGAGGCATATATAGAAATAGTGACATTGTAACAAGTTTTCATATTTTATGCTTTCAATATGAACTCATGGTGGTTTTAACTGTAGCCTTGAGTGAAAATACAGCTGCAAGTAGAATAGTATGCCAAGAAGTAGCAGCTGAGATGTGAACAAGGCAGCAAACAGGGAAAAAGTGCCAACAATTTGTATTTCAGTTAAAGAAACCTTGCAGTTCACGGTGGTAGCACCATTTACTTGTGAAAATGGGAAAACAGTGTAGGGAAGAGTTTTACATAGTTATTTCAATGCATCAAGATGACACAGTTCACAATATTTCTGCTTCTTCTGCAGTGCTTCAGGTCATGCACCTTGTTGAACTGGAAGCATGAAATGTGGCACTAAGCACTTGCTACAGTCTCATTCCAGTGTTAATGGCCGTCCAGGTTGACAACGCTTGGATGTCGGATGCCACTCCATATTTCGACCACTGTCTTGTTTGTTGATACTTGTGAACATGTTATAAAAAAAAATCTGTGTTGTGGCTTGTGTGTAGTTTTCTCGAATGCTTCCCTGAACCACTTTCAAGCTTTTTCAATCGCATAAAGTCTTTAGGAACAGTATGGATGCTGTACTGAATGGCAATTTTATGGCATGCCAGGGAACTTCCTCGAGAACAAACTCAACGAGAAGTATACGTCTCGACAAATTGTTTAGGCTCGCCCTTCCTTTTACAAATTCTCTAAGGTATGCCCACACTAGGATGCAGAAGTGCATTTGTATCTATGATGTAAAGTAGAATTCCTTTGATGGACACGATACTTAAGCCTTCTAACCTTTTGAATGCTTCCTTGCTGGCATGTCGTCGTAGTTGGTTAGACCTGTACTGATGTGATTTTTCCTCTGAAGCATTTGTTTGATGACATTGCTAAACAATAAACACTTTGATACATTGTTGACCTGCTAGCGTTCAAGACACTTCTTTCGCTTTGTCATAATTAAACATGTGTGCAAGTGGGTACTGCCCTTTCATAAACTGATTTACTGCAGAAATGGAATGCATTTCTGGTGCTCTGAACGAGAAACAAGCATTTGTACACACTATCTTCACCAATGAGGTGTAAAGCTATGCAATGAACTTGTTCTGTCTTGCAGCTTTACGAAAGCTATTAAAAAAAAAAAAAAAAACGGTAACATGGGACACAGCACTAGTGCTGTCAGAATTGTGAAGTGATAATGAAAAAAAAAAAAAAAAATGCTTTGCAGGACAAATTTCCCACTTTTTTTGGGACAGCTCGGCGACATTTCCTATATCCAAAGCTCTTGCCTTCATTCTTTTTGTAACCTATTAATGCGTAATTATCAAAAATAGTTCATGCTTCATTAGTCTGAAGACATTGATTTCTCATTAATGTTTGCTGGTATATATTTTTTTTTTTTTTGCTTGTATGCAATACATGCACAATACTCTCTTAGCAACGTGAAGATTGGACGACTGATTTGGCACCAGTAATGGAACACTATAGATGAGCATGTGAAGTGTTGCTTAGATATCCATTTAAGTTACAAGTGCAAAGACTGGCAGTCAACTGTTGCAATTTGGCAAAGCCAGCACACACCTAAAATTTGCAGAACAGCTACTCCAGCACAAATTGCCGAGTAGGGACTAGCTAGCAATGCTTACTGTTCTCGCTACCTAGTACAGAATTATTAGGGGTAGTACTCTGCAGGTGTTGTTGCAGGGTGCTGATCACTGTGGAGCACCGTTTGCAGCAACAGTCTGGATACTGGGCCAAAGTGCACAGGTTTTTGAAACGGAGCATGTGCACAGCGACTGCAGAATTGGTAGCAATGGTAGGTACATAATGCAAACTTGTTATATGGCAGTGCATTTGAGCTATATTTGTTGCAGGCAATACCATGCCAGAAATGCAAATGGCTGTTGCACCACACACACACAAAATGGGGACACTTGGTACGAAAAAGGTGTGTTTATTTGTCTTGAGAACGCATCAAAGAAGTATCATAATTGTGCCATTTTCCACAATTACTTGGTGATGCCAACTACACCACAAGCAAGCCGTGCACCCGCATTTCCCGTAGTCTTGCTCAGTTCGTGGCCTCCCTTTCCAAGGTCGTCTGGGTCGGCGTGAACCTGGTGAAAAATGGGTCATGAGCATGAGCTACGGAGTGAGCCGATATCGGCAACCACGCCATGATGTGCACAGAAGGGTAAGGAGAGGCTTCAATGATTGTTCAAGTTCGCTACAGAGCGAGAACAAGCCAACATGGAGGTGCTGTCAGCCTGTGCATTCGAGTGCAACAATGGCTATTTGTCACGGTGATTTTCCACTCACCACGAGAGATCGTCCAATGATGTTGTGCGCTCCACAAAGCGAAATAACAGAGTCCTCTATGTTCACCTTCGCAACACCGTCGTCGCCAGCAACAACATTGCCCAGGTCTCCAACATGCCTGTTAAGGGGAAAGTGCGCGGGCAGAGGAAAATTGTAATGAGCTGACCAGAAAAACACGCGCTGCTGCGTCTCACCTGTTCGAATCAGTCGGTGCACCATGCTCCTTGCTGTGCGGGTTAAAGTGTGCACCTGCACTTACACATCCTGCAAAAGAAAAATAAATAAAATAAAAGCAGGATACAAACCACCTGTTACAAGCAGGTGTCCCTGCTGTAAGACAAATGCACTGCGTGCGCGGTTTGCCAATCACACTGAGCGCAGTACCAAACAAAAAAGAAGAAAAAAAAAAGGGAAGTGGAGCGAGACGTGGTCAACCAAATTGGCTTAACCGGCGTGAAACAACTTACCGTTAGTGTTATCTCCGAACTCGTGAATGTGAAACCCATGAAGTCCTTTGCCAAGGCCCGTTATTTCGCCGACAACTTTAACCGGCTTTCCCTCGCACTGCAAGAAACACCACCGTATAATTAACAGAACGCAGTATACAAACTTAATAACCGAAGTGGTCCTTTTCTAGGGGCCCCAAGGCCATTCGTAACTTTTGATAGTCGCGGAAGCACTCGAGAAGGAAACCGACGATCAAGGTAATGGTGTCGTGTGCAGAGTCCCGGCTCCCAGACCAATGCGAGGCATTGCCCAGACAGGCAAATAACAAAGAGTACGGGATAGACGAGATGTCTCGCTAGATAGCTACAGAACTATGGTAGCAGTACGTGCTGCACGAGTTGCGAGTACGCTCTTTGACGCACATTCACCTGCTAACTGGCACATGACGAATGTGCGCGAATGAACGGAATGAACACCCGTTATGCCACTTTCTACTCACCTCCTGCGAGAAGTGAAGAGTTCCCTTGGTTTTGTCCGAGCCCGACAACACGCACACAGCCTTGATTGTCATCCTGACGGCCTGACTTTCTAGGATTAACGTCTAACTGAAACTTTCGGCGTTTAACCGATGGTTTCGATAGCAAAATCGCACGTCTCGCGAACTTGCTAAGCTGCGCACCGGCGTTTAGTCTCTCTCACCCCGCCCCTCAGCACGTTTAAATACTCCACTTGCGTGCTGCGCAGCGCGGCTGCGCCAAACACCTTGTTTAGTCGATACTGCGGCTACTGCGGCGCCACTCATAAAGACCAAAACAAGAAACGATCAGATCGAGCCTAAAATATTTTAGAACAATAATCTCTATAAAATACCTACGCTGATGCACAGAAACCACACAGGAATTGAAGTAAACAATTGTACTTTTAATTTTATTTTCATCACGCGGTAACGTTGGTGACTCTAGGTTGCTGATTTTGGCGTCTTAAGCGACATAGCACAGCAAATATAAGCAACAGTGAGGCTCCGCAGGTAGCGCCATCTTTTCCGGGCTTGTGCGTCGTCCATATTGAGTGGTGCGCAAGTAGGTCTCCGAAATTTGTGAGAATTTCATTGTGAAAAACGCCAACTAAGCAGTCTTGACATGCCGAAGAACAAGGGTGAGTATTCAGCTTTCAATTTTTTGTTGAATCGCCGTGGAATGAAGCCTCGCGCGGTAGTACGAGGCGACTGACTGCGACCCACAATGGTTGTGCTTTCAGGCTCTGATGTAATGCGCACAGCGTCATACTTTATTTGCAAAAAAAATCTACTCAGAGTTTCTGTTTGCTGTTACGGCAAGGCGTATCAGTGCTGTTATAAATGTGTCACGTTTCGCACCCTAACGAACGTATTGAATAATAGGCAGGGGCGCAAATTGTATGCGAGACGGCTTTCCTTGTCAGCTCCAGTCTGAATGTGTTATACTGTACTGCACCAACTTTGACTTCCACAAAGCACCCGCGGTCACTTTGTCTCTGTGCATGTTCTTGTAGCCGTGCGAAGAGTTTGACAAGGTATAGGGTATGTGTACAGCTGTAATGTTTGTCGAATAGTAGGGCAGTGCTTTCACCATGGTGTCATCGTGACGATCATAAACGGAGTGTAAAATCATCTGTAATGTAGCGAAAGGCGGTTGGATATCAAAACCCTTTTCACAATTCGTGTGATTTAGCCTGTATTGGATCACATAATTCAGTGACGCATAGCTGTAAGAGCTGCTGTGTCATGTTTGCGCTTTGCCTTTCTTGATGATTGTAGGAAAGGGAGGTAAAAACAGGAGAAGAGGAAAGAACGAAAATGAAACTGAAAAGAGAGAACTCGTCTTCAAGGAGGACGGCCAAGGTAAGGTTTTGCACACGCCTATTACCAAGTATAGTTGCGGTCACTTACCCGGCTATTTACTGCGTCGCTTGTAAACATTAACGAACAAGCAGACTGTCCATTCTGTGAAAGCTTGCATTTGGTTAGCTGCATAATAACAGTAGCTGAGGATATAGTAGTAAATTGGGCTCTTTGTAATCGCCTAATCCCAACTAGTGCTGGTTTGAGCAGGGTTTGAGGCATAAGTGTTCTTTGCCATTTGAGGCCTGATTGGTGTTTGCCATCTGACTTTACAGTTTTCTTTGATCCTTGCATTTTATCTTGTGGCTTGATGTGAAGTTAGCACATGCCATTCCTTCCCACGATACATTATGCAGCTAGTACAGCAAGCATATTCTGGATTACTTATGTTCTGAAAAAATGACTCCAGCTATTTTGTTTCAATTGTGCTTTGCTTTGAAGAATTCTTTTTATTATGTGCACTTGTATTCTACAATCTTGTCATTCAGTTTCAGTTCGTAGGACTGTGTAGTCATTTGAATATACTTTTTCATTGTCCCACTGGCAAATGTTCTTGCTTCGGCATAACATCCCTTTCGTGGCTTCCTTGTTTCTTACAGAATATGCCCAAGTTATCAAAATGCTTGGCAATGGACGGCTAGAGGCCATGTGCTTTGACGGCATGAAAAGACTCTGTCACATTCGAGGAAAACTGAGAAAAAAAGCAAGTAAATGTTATACAAAGTTGTATAGCTGTGTGTGCATGTCCTGTGATGTGGTTTCAGTACCCTGGTCTTCAAGTGACCAGGGTCCTGTTTTACTACTTGTAGGTATTTTGTTAACTTTTGCAGGCACGGTACGGTACAGCCATCATCGTATTTAGCCAGAACACGCATTAAGCGCCTTATTAGTTGGAGCATGCAGCAGTGAAGAGTTTTAGAATAGGGCTTTGCGTTTGCGAATAGCGTCTTGCGTTTGCAGCGATACTGTGGTGTCAAAGAGAAACCAAGGTAGATATACCTGGTAGCGAAGCTTCCATAGAAGCCCATACGTTCAAAACATGGCGGTTCATGGGGCTTAGCGCCATCTGTGTGAGGAGGGAACACTTCCGGCGGAAGAAAAAATAATGTGACACTATATCCATTAAAAACAGAAGTGACGTCATTTTGTTCTCAAAGGCGCGAAATTTGTTTTCGGAGGCTTGCCATTACAGCTGTATATTCAAATGCCCCGCCATACGACTTCATGGGTGTTCCGAGCTTTCAGCACGAAGCGATGCAGGAAAAGGCCAACCGTACAGGTGTTGAAATGGCATCCCTGCAGAGAACATACTTTCTTTGGAAGTCGCCGAACGCTTTGGGCGTAGAGTGCTCGTTCTTTCGTCGGACGCCAAGCCCGTCGGCCAGCGCTGTCGCACGAAAACAACTAAATTACACAATTATCGCAACTGTCGCAACTTAGTGCTTTTGCCTGAACAGGTTAAGAAAGAATGAAACTACCCACGTCACCAAATTTAGATAAACGCCGGCAAGCAAAACAACACAACGTGTGAGGGGGGCGTATTCTAACAGGTGAACTTTACGAGCGTGCCTTTCTGCACACTTCAAGAGCTGCATTGCATTGCAAGTGATAGCGGCGTGAACGCCCGCCGTTATCGATGGGTGCTCTTACGGTGGGCGCTGAAAAAAGGTATTTATTAATAATGACCAAGTAAAACCAAATCGTCTCTTTTCTCGCCATGCGTATATAAAATTGATTAGGAACTTTATTTTCGTTGAATGAATCTGTGTCTCTCTTTATTGATAAACGCTTTTTTTTCTTTCGCAATGTTTGTTCCCTCCAAACATAGTCGCGCTTCAATTGCTGCTCCCATAACCACCCTTGCTGATGTCGGTGACAATTCGTTCTGAACCGCTTTTCGCCCGAAGCTTCGCGACCTATGTGAATCGACCTTGGAGAAACTATTATACTTATTAAAATAAACTAGACCATTTTACGATAAGAGTAATTTTGGCTTTCGTGTTTTTGCATTTAACATTTTAGAGATTATTCTATTAATAGAGATTATTCTATTAACAGCAAGCGATTTGTTGCGCTTAATTTTGAGTAACCAACTTTACGTGCCTTCACGGAGCCAAACTAATCCATGTTAGGCCTACGAGCCATGAAATCGACAATCGAATTCGTAATCGGAGGCATCTAATGAATCGATCTTCATTACACATGTTAGTTGAGAGAAAGCAATAACGGCAGTCACTTCTCCTAGCTTACGAACTTCACGCGTTACCACGAATCGAGCCCATTTTGGTGGTCGGTAAGAGCTGTCGCGATGGGTGCCGCCATGTTTTGACGCAAAGCTTTTGGGGCTCCTGCAAAATCAATGCAATAGCGTGCCCGGCGCAAAACCCAAACGCAGTTTGCGTCTCGCGTATGTGTAGTGGCTTCTTAGGGCCCCTATTCTAAAGCTCTCTATTGCTTCACCAGTGGGAATATATTAGTGATTTCTTGTTGGGGTGCCTTGTCATCCTTCCAAGGCATTTAATTCTTGCTCTGTAGAGCCCATATTTTAACAAACAGGTGTTAAGCCACTAAAGATGAACCTTCACTGTTCAGGTTGCGGGATAAATTCCCGGCCACAGCGGCCGCATTTCGGTGGGGGCGAAATGCAAAAACACGTGTACTTAGATTTAGGTGCCCAAGTGGGCCAAAATATTCCTGTGTTCCCCGCTACAGCGTGCCTCATAATCAGATTATCGTTTCGGCACGTAAAACCCCTTAATTTATTTTAATGTACAACTTGCGAAAAAACCCAACTTTGTGCTCGGAAATTGTGCCCTACATTAAATGTTTTTTCTCGTGAGCTGTTAAATCTGCGTTGCACATACTGTATGCTTTGCGCTTTCAGTTTATTTTTCTAAATTTTTGAATGGCAGTGCACTCTTTGTTGCTTGTAGTTGTATTCTGCATATGCAGACTTTCTGAAAACTGATGGCTTTCTGATGTCACAATATTCAAATTAAAATATTTTCTTTTCATTCCTTGTGTCTGAAATTTTGCCAGCGTTCGCAGAAATGAAGGGGGAAAATATTTCAAATAGAACAGTTGCGTTCACTGCATGGTTAGCACCAACCTTTATGGCAGGGTTGTCTGCAGGCTATAAACCCACGTAAACTGCAAGGCTGACTAAAATCCTTTGTGCTCTTCTCCATAACCCTATCCACTCAATAGATTTTCTCTTGATGGCCATTGAAACTGCCCATGTAGCGGCACATGCATCGTTATTAGATATTATTAGTCCAAGAGCCTTCGACATACTGCATGATACTGCTGCTAAATTTGCTGCTTTACTTCATTGATACTAGGAAAGTATTAATGAATGTATAAAGGTTTGTATTTAAATTGTGTATACATATGTGGCCGTGCAATTGTGTATGTGACTCGGGTAGTTGGCTGTTGCAGCCAGCTGTGAGGTACAAGGCCGCTGGCTTGCTTCCCAACCAGTTGCCACTTTTTGATGGTGGTCAGCCAACCTTGTAGTTCAGTTTGTGAGCATGTCGAGGAAACCTGGGATGGAATTCTGCAAGTCTCCACCTGGTAGTCATGTCTATTTCGTCTGCTGAAGTTCTGATTGGCTGGGGTGCACCCAATCAGCACTTAAGCAGCAGACGAAATGAACATGTCCCACCCCGTATCAATAATTTATTTGTAGTTATGCCACTTCAGCACCAGTTACTGCCATTGTGTTACATTGAAGTACACAATTACATCAATGAATCGACATATCATGGATACCAAGTTTACATAAAGAGTGGTTGAATTCATTTGGTAATGCTTCTTGCTGGTTGCAGGTTTGGATAAATCAGGGGGACATCATTTTAGTGGGTCTGCGGGACTACCAGGATGCCAAGGCAGACGTCATCCTGAAATACAACCCAGACGAGGCACGAAACCTGAAGTCCTACGGAGAACTGCCCGAGCACGGTAAGTGGCAGCTTGAGAGGCATACTGGTTTCCCTCGTTGCTTCAGTTTATTACAGTGCTGGCTAAATGGAACACATGCAGCTACTTTCAAGTATCAAAGTTGCACTCACACATTACTTTAGTTTTTGCCATTCCAGTGTAGTAGCCACCAAAAGTTTGCAAAACCACTTCTGACAAAGTTAATGCGATAAGTGAAATGTAGGCACAAAAATGGGCATTAAACACGGCAGTCTGAAAAAAATTAAGCAGTTTCCGTTGAGTAATTTCATTCTAAATATGTGCGACTTCTGCTGCAGGGATTAGGAACATCTTGGGTCACTGTCACTTCATTCTTTGCTTTGGAACGCAGCCAGAACTTGATATTGAAGCATTGGTGCATACGTTTTCGTTAAAATTGTCTTAAAGGGACACTAATAGAAACATTAAGTTTAGCCTTATTTGTTTAAGCTTCTGTGGGCCACTGTAACTGTGAAAGGAGGCTTAGTGAGACAGGAATGAATGATGGCAATGCCGTTCTGAAGTTCCTGCACTTCCTTGCCACGAAGTCATTGATTTTGGCAGCGTCAGACAAGCGTAATGAATGGCTTATTGTTAAAGAAGGGCTGGCAAGATTCAAGAATATTTCCTTTGCGCAAATGGCCCTAATGTGAGAAAATACTTTAAAATTGTCTCAACACGAAGGTCTCAATGCAAAATAATAAAAAGAGCAGTCCTTCATTTTCTTTTGTAATAGTCATGCTTTTCCTGCCAAATGACTGAGAACTGTTTTGGAAGAATATTTTGCCAGTCCTAAACTGAAATAGTGTTGCCTGTTAATGCCTAAATTAGCACAGAGATGAATAAGCGAAAAGTTTGCATTATTGAATTGCACTAGAGGACAGGAAAAAGAAGGGAACATAAGCTGGTGGTTTTCCAGAAGTGTATTTACAGATGGCTTTTGGTGAGATACTTGAGTGATACAATGTGTTAAAAATGTAATAGGTAAAAGAGCATATTTTTTTTACTGGGCATGTAGTCGCTAGCTTCCCCTGTGTTGTGTGTAGTGATCTGAATACAAGGTCTATTCACTTGTCTGAATGATGCAAGTGTTCTCAATGCAAGCTTCAAAACTGTCGCTGTAACTCCGTGAAACATACTATAATATTCTGAGCAAGAGCCCCCCTCAACTTCACTGCTACTTTTAAATTTCCGCGCCGTTCCGGTAAAGCCCCGCCATCGATATCGTCGCTAGGCCTTTTCCAGTTCACTTCGAATCAGTAGCTTCAAAATGAACGCCGCCGACACTCCCAAGCAGCAATGTTTTGTTACCATTGTTGCCGCTTTACACTCACCTTGCAATAATTTCACACGAAAAAGAAAATATGCTGATATTTGCGGCGGTGTCAGCTGTGATGCGAGCATGGCTGAGCCGTTGTCCGCTGTTGGTAGCCATGCACGGCAGCTGAGCTTGACTTTTATCGGAACTCTCATCAGTGCTAAACGTTTGACTGTGGACATGGTTTTTAATAAAGTGAATATTACGCGTCACTTTACTCTAGTGGACATCATTTTGCCTGGAATTGAAGCTGCATAATCAATGCTCCCTGTAGCCGGTCGCAGCGCTGCGCTATTTCTGCAATTCTTTCAGTGGTTTTCAGAGTGATAAACAGCGCTAACAAATGTTGGGCTTAATAAAGTACATGTTGAATAAAATTTTAACTCTTATGTCCACTCTGCTTTTTTTTTTTTTTTTTTTTCCTGGCGGAAAAATTTTGCCATCATCGTCTTGAATTTTGGTGCCGTTCTGGGAAAGCGCCCCCCCTCACTTTGCCGGTACTTTTGACTTGCTTAAGGGGGGAACTTGCTTGGAATTTTACGGTTATTGTTTCTTGGAAATTTTCTTCAGTGTGAATACTTCCACATGTGTAGTCATTTGCTTTCAAGTGAAAGATTTTTAATGGCAGCACTCTTCTCATCTTGTGCACTGCCAGCATGTTGAAGTTAACTGGTGTTGCACAGACATTTAAATCACTTCAATTTCTTACAGCGAAAATCAACGACACTGTCAACTTTGGTGAAGAAGAGGAAGACGACAACATTGAGTTTGACGAAGTCAGTGGCGATGAGGACATTGAAGGGGTAAGTGCTGTACAGTTGTACGTTACTTTCTCTTAGTTCACAAGTAGCATTGTATTGCATGTTGGTTACCCACATTTCATGATGCTGGCTGTTATTCTGGTGTGTCACAGTTCTCACCTTTTGTATTGTGTTCCCTTTCTAGATCTGAGCATTTGTCAAGAGGCTCCAGGATCGATCCCCACAGTATCACCATTTGCAGAATGTCGAATGCCGCTGGTTTCTCTTGGCTACCTTTCATGCGAAATTTACCATTTTTTTCCGTGCTTGTGTCGTGTGGAGTCTGCAGAAGTAAAGGTAATAAAGTGCTATTTATTTCCCTTTCTCCCCGGCCCAAGGATTTGCAGACAGCAAGGACTGTGCCGTCGTTGAAACTGTTGCACACAGGTGTGCCGTTGCGACTGCATCATTGGTGAGGAGGAAGCCTGTTGTCAGTTGTTGGACAGAAAAAAATGGACCTTGAAAAAAAATTTTTTTTAGAAAGATGTAAATTTGCTATGTCATCAGTGGCAACATTGTGCTGGTCTGTTTTTGTGAATGTTTCATTGAAGTGGGTGAATTTGGACTCTTGCTGTGTCACTGCAGTTTGGCTGGGCTATCCAGAAAGGAACCCTCTTGCCTCAACTCGCTCAGTTGTAGCTGTTTATCTGGAGCTGTCACCACCCTTGTGCTCCATTGTTTTTACTGTGGTTTGTGCAGGGCAGCGATGAAATGGTTGAGTGGTTTAGACAATAAAAGGGCTGCTTTACTTGATGTGTAAAATGATTATTTCGATGTGTGCTGTAGTGGCTGCAGGAAGCACATTTCACATTTTTCTTTTCCTGCTATATCTTAATGTCTGTGATTAAGAACAGGATGTAACAAAGTGCTAATAAAGACATTACTGCCAATTCAAGTTTGATTGCTCTGACCAACTTCGCACATTTTCAAAGGGGTATTACCATAACATTTTCAACTTCATTTAGTTGTGTTAATTGTATGTCCAGACCTTCCAAGCCCTAGAAAAAATACTGGCCAGCATCGGAGCTCCCCAAGTAGTTTATACGTAGTACTTGTTTCTGCAAACTAGTTTCTGTATCAGTGTCATTGGTGAGGAGGAAGCCTGTTGTCAGTTGTTGGACAGAAAAAAATGGACCTTGAAAAAAAAATTTTTTTAGAAAGATGTAAATTTTCCTATGTCATCAGTGGCAACATTGTGCTGGTCTGTTTTTGTGAATATTGAATAGCCAAATGTTTCGTGTGGCACCATGATACATAAGCTTGCTCCGATGCTTCAGTCACTGCAGCTGCCACATGCAAGCACTGAGGAAAAATGCGCAGCACTTTTTTTAATCAGCAGCAGCATTATCTTTGCCTTATATTGCTACCCACCTGCAAATTTTGCTGAGTCATGACAATTTTCATTGGGGGGCTGGCAATGCCGTGACAGTCGTACATCTTCGGTGAACATGTCGCATATACATGTATAATCCATGATATGTGAAATATGCCTGATACATATATCTTTTGATAACATGTCGGCACCGCGGGGAAGCCACAAATGAGTTTTTTGGTCTCTCTTTTGCGTTTGTCGTGATGATGGCTGTCATGTGTGATGTCGCTAGGGTAAATGGCGTCGATTGGTCGACCCGCCGCGGTGGCTCAGTTAGCTAAGACGTTGCACTGCTCGGCATGAGGTCGCAGGATTGAATCCCAGCCGCGGTAGCCGCATTTCAATGGTGGCGAAATGCGAAAACGCCTGTGCGCTTGCGTTGTAGTGCTCGTTAAAGAACCCCAGGTGGTCAAAATTAATGCGGGGCCCGCCACTACGGCGTGCCTCATAACTGGAACTGGTTTTGGCGCGAGGGACGAAAGCGCCAACGTGACAGCTTCGCTAGGGGAGACGTCTCCCCTCTATCCCGGCAACAGGTGTGTGTACTGAGGAGAGAGGGCAGATCGGCCATTGTGCGTCACTGATTCCTTCTGTGAAGATTCCATTCAGTCGGAGTCTTGCGGCGGTGGCAGTGTGCTTATTTTGCTATTACGGCATCATTTCGAAGAAAAAAAAATAGTTGGCTATATTTCTGTTAGTCTGGTACACAGTATATTGAGCTCAGAGCGGTTTAGCTAAGGGCCCTTTTGTACTTGTTTAGTGTCACCCGGATACGTGTGGTAGAGCTTAATTCTACAACTTTGAAAATGCGTGTTGGTACTCCTTTGGCTAAGGAACTGGCCGTGCTCGGCTGCCAATGCAAGAGAGAGTGTGCGCTGGGGCGCCCCGATTGTAGTCTCGAGTTGCTTGCTTTCAATGTTTTGTATTATTTGCATCATCGCTTGATATCACATCATTACTGTGATGTCTAAAAAAAATTGGCAGTTTCACCAATTTTTAATGTTACGGCGAAACAATGAAAGCGATAAGGTTTAGCATGGCTTCGAGTCTAACACTGTGTTCTAACAATACGCGGAGGTGGCATGGCTCGACGCAGCGCATGAGACGACAGCTGCTGTGCAGCAGGAATAGCGTGTCGCATTGCTGGCGGGATGAGCAACGGTGTTACCGGCATCGCACCTCGATGCTGACGAGATGAGACCGACTGAAAACCGTCGGCGTTTGCGAGTTCCCAATGAATCGATCAAGTTCAGCTTGACATGTATTGGCCATTTCGCCCAGACCAGTGTATGTAGTTCTAGGGTGTAGTAGTAGGTACTGCACACTGCTGCTCAAAAGGAATGCTGCCCCGGCCAACACCACCTAGAATTTTGTTGTTGCTCTGGCTCCGGCGGAGCTGATTGAGCGCAAAGTGACAATAGGGGCAGCTGCCCCCTTCCCACTGGAGCGCCATAAAGCTGACCCTATAGATGGGACCTTCAGAGGCGCCCCTGCCCCAACAAAGGACCTCGCCTATTCTGGCGCCGAGCCTGTGTGGCCGTACGTCCACTTGGTTTTGTCGCTTTTCAACCAAACGCACTGTGAATCTCTGGAGACCTATGACACCCCTCACGTGCGGACCGGGCATGTGCCGTTGATACCAGAACAGCTTGACGGCGCGAAAGTGCCTGGAGTGTCTGTATAAAAATTGCAATAGCAGCGCGTGTAATTCGATATTGGTTTTGTAAACATGAAACAATCTAGTGGTGCTGATTGAATTGACCAGTGAAGCTGGGGGTGCAGTGTAAAGACTACGGGACGATGATGGCAGTGTGAGTGTCTGCTGCTTGGTAGTTGGTCGTGGCCCGTTTCTTTGGCTCGGTCTGTATTAGCCCTTCGAGTGGCGCCCTCTCGCGTGTGACGTCAGTGGGGGGATTTTGTGCCGTGCGTGCGCTCTCTACGTGACGGCAACTTAAGCTGTCGGCTGATGTGCTCTGCTCCAGTATTTGAAATGGGAGTGGGCAGGTTCCAGGACACTATTCCCTGCGAAATCAAGCGGAGTCACAGTTGTCACCACGCTTAGGGTGGATTCCTCCTGGTGTGTGCTAGTCGGCGTGTACATGTGCCTGTACGGCGGTGGTTTCTCGTCATTGCAGTTCTGTTGTCGCGCAGTCATAATGATTTGTCGGTCCTTTTTTGACGATGCATTGCAGCAGTTGGCCACCTACTGTGTCTGCGCTGTACTACATTGTTTCGCTGTGCAGCGCGTGCTGCGTGTTAGGTCGCCTGCTGCATTGGCCACAGACATCCCAATGTTCTTGCTGCCCAGCTCGTTCAGCATATCACAAAAGACGTTTGACGCCATTTTCAGGATACTAGGTGGTCGCTGCAGCACGTTAATGCATGCACTGCTTTAGCAGCATTGCAGCAAAGTGCGGTATTGAACGTTTGCTACAAGGGCGGACAAGATTTGTGGGCAAAACAATTAAAGTTAAAAGTACTCTTGTGCTGCAGTGCTGACCTTCGCAAGCAAAATTTATTTAAAGTTGATTACTTTCACCGTGACACAGCTCGCCCCTGCATGTTAGTCGGTTCGGCGTAACCCTTTCTTTGCTCGTGCCATGGGTAGCGAGCTCATTACACGGGCGAGGTTCGTCCATCGATGAGAATTAGTGCTATCGCGTAACAAAGACAAGCGGCAAGCTTTGCTTAGACCACGTTTCCAAAAACTTGGGAGACGCTTAAGCTTCGTCTTTAAGAGTAGGACGTGGTAGCATTCAAAGGTCTCCGACTGCTTCTGACGCTTCCCGGCAACTGCAGCTTATGCAACCATAATCTACCGGGAAACGCCAGCGGCGAACGCTATCCACGAAGGCAAGCTTTCTGGTAATTTTTTTCTTTTCCCCCGCACGGGGCCGCCGCTTCCGCGGTGATGATGATGATGATTTATTGACATCCGCTTTGAAACGGGGCAGTGACAGTCACCTAGCCTTTCCCGCGGATGCGCGAAGGCGAGCGCCATCTGATGGTGCTGCAAGTAACCGAGAGGCACGCGCTGCTCTGTGATTGGGAGATAATTTTCGCTTACGGTCAACGCCGGATTTCTGCGCAAAGGAGCCCTTAAAGCTATCGTTTTGAAATATTCTGTAAACTCGTCGACTCGCACGTATTCAGAACTAAGACCTCAATTGAGAAACTTAGGTTTGCTGGTGCTTGACTGAACAAGTAGCTGGAGCTCTAAACACACACCTTATTAACACAGACTAATTAAACACACACAAAGGCACAATAAAATGTTCACTGGCGTTCCGACGTTTTCTTTCTTTTTATAACAATATTTTTATAACACTAATGATGTTTTCGGAGTCGTTTCCTGTAGTCTGAAAGTGCATTGAACAGAAATAGGTTTATGCTAACCTAAAAAATATTGCGTTGGAAAGTCTTAATGAGTGGAAAGTAATGTAAAGCATGCTTGATGATTGCGAAACATGGTAGACCGCGGTGAAACTAATGTGCGAGATAAACCGCTTGTCAGTAAAATTATATTTTTCTTGTCAGAAAGTTTGGTATATGCAACACCAAATGACTAGAATTATGTGCGATATGTAAAATTTGTATTCAGCTACACTACAATGCCGCTTAGTCGACGCGAAATTTTACGAATGTGCCCTGCGATCGTGCTTCATTCCCAAATGTGCATAGACTCATTTACTCGCTCGGCGGGATGTTTTATGACTGAGTCAGTTTTATGACATTCCCTGCCCGCGTGGGCTGTGGTTATACGAAACAAAATTCCTTTACATCAAGAAAAATAAATTCTGGGGTTTTACGTGCCATAACCATGATATGATTATGAGCTGCGCCGTAGTTGAGGGCTGTGGAATAATTTTGACCACCTGGTTTCTTTAACGTGCATCTAATTTAACCTATACACAAGCGTTCTTGCATTTAGCCCCAATTGAAATGCGGCCAGGGTCGAATAATTAACCTTGAACTTGGCAGCGCAGCGTCATAGTCACTGGGCTGACACATCGGTTGGCTACATAGAAGATACATTAAATATATAACGTTTGTTCTCCTCCTAATGCTGACATTTATAAATCTAACACTAGCAAAATAATTGGAGGACGCTTAAGCTTCGCGATAGCATTATCGGGCCCCGTTCACATCGAACTTTTCTTTGAGTAGGCTTCACTGCAACACAGAACGTGGGAAAGCCAGCTTACAAAGACCAAGCTTACACCCATCCCCTTAAAGCCGGCTTCACTTTCAACAGAAATGCATTGCTGGGAAGACGTTTTTCCAGGGTTAATATAAGTCGTCTTATAATAAAATGTGAAGACCCTAGCACTTATTTTACTATTTTATTAATTATTTGCTATTGCCCCGACGCGCGCGCGTGTCCAAAACGCACTAGGCAGGCGAAGTCCCAATTTGTCCCTGCCGGGGATGCGAGCGCCATCTGGATATGAATTTCGCAACTAACCTATCCGAGCGCGCCGCTGTTGGTATGGTAGAAATGTTGGAAAGGGGGTTTGTGTTTGAGTTTCCTCGTAGCAGAATTATGTTTTCTCGTACCTTCAAACTACAATTCGACACCACCATGTCTGTAGGTTGTGGTTAAGTCGTACTTTACTATTTTTCTGACAGATTTCACTGTGAGAAATTCAATTTTTGTTCACTAACACCTTGAGCCACGCAGAAGGCCTGCGCGGTCGGGGGTCGGGGTTGTTGGGCGCCGGCGCCGGATTTTCTGCGACACGGGGCCCTCAACGCTATCGCGTTAAAGTACAGATAGTCATAGGACAGCGCCGTGCTAAGCGACTACGCAGTCAGAGCGCGAGCGAAGCTATTTTAGCCAGAGCGTAGCAGACGACAAAGGAGAGTCCCCCGTATGACGTCACCGGCGTGCCGTTCGCAGCGCCGCCATCGGTTATGCATGACGAGTGAGGCTACGCATGACGAGTGTATTGTTGAAACGTTTATTAAATAAAAAGTGTGTGTGCTTGTGAAATAGAGTACCGTTTCCGCGTGTGATGCTTGCAAGCTCTTCGGCTCGTTAGCTTGTTCGCAGCTAAGGCAGTCAAAGCATGTGATGGATTCTAGAATGTTGCAGGCTGGTTCATTGAAAGGCATATTGACAGCGCACGTTTGACGAAGCACAGTGCGTTTTGTGGCGCCGTCTTCGCCCAACCTTAAACTCGAGCCTTATGCGCTGCATACCTAACCTACTGTTGCACCATGGCGAAGGAACAGGTTAATACATTATCGCAGTAAGCGCGCGCAAGCTGCGTAGTTATCGAGAATCGAGTTTTAATGGTGTGCTGGGGATAGAGCGAAATTTACCGGTATAAATGCTCGGAAGTGATAACGCAAATTCACTAGCAAAGGTGTTCGCGCGCTGCGCAGTCAAGTTGTCGAAATTTTTGCGTTAATCAATTGGTGCGGTCAAAGATGCACATGAACAAGGTCACTTGAGAGCGACTTGTTTTCCGCCGAACTGCGAACCTTGGCATGTGGCGCAAAGGTACGCTCGAGGTGCTTTGCGTGACGACGCGCTGTGAAACCCCGACGCTGGTTTGATCCGCGCGTGAGTCGCATGACGCCTTGAGACGTGGCTGGCCTATTAATATTTCGGAACATTTTCCTCTGTAGATTTCGTGCGCGTTCAGTGCTTGGGAACAGCCGGCTTCGCTGCAAGGCTTCCGTGACCTTCCACCACAGTGCCGCCACCATTTTCATTCGCTTCCACATCTTCATCTACTTCCGTTTCCGTCGAATGTGCGGTAGTAGTCGTTTCTGGTGTGCTTACTCGCTGGGACGTAGGAGATCCTTCGGGCATCATTGTATCGTCGTAGTCTTCAGCGTCCGTGGCATCGTGATCTCCATATTTGGCTTGGCGGACGGTCACGTCAAATCCGGCTCCAGAGATTGTCTCCTCCAGAGCGTCATCGTCTGTTGCCGTTTCATAATGGCGTTTTGTCAGATATTAGCTTGGTGAATAACGGTGATAGTGGTGGGAATGGTGTGCTATCGTCATATTCGCTGTCTGGCGATGTATGTTGTGCCATATCTCCTCTGCCTGCTTGTAGCATCGTCGGCGTTGGCAAAAGTACTTCGCTCGGTGGATGACACTACGCTAATCCGTCTAGGTACGAAGGAACTCGGTCGTGAAGACGTCTCGATAATTGTACTAACGTAGTACGTGCGGAATTCGCTGGCGTTTTCAAGGTTCCCCTTGCTGCTTGCGTCCATGTCGAATTTCGTAAAGGGAAGGATGCGAGTTTCAGACGTCATGTTCCCTTGTTGAGCGACGCTGACTGCCGAAGTGCGTATAACGTCTGGTGCTGTATTTGCAACCGTCCCGGTGCTTTCAGCAGGCAACGCCTCACTTTCAGAAAGGAACAGCTTCCGCTCTTGAGTTGTAAGGAAGCGACCCAAGCCCCCTGTGTCGTTATAAAGTGGTGTTTCTTGTCCAATAGTTGTAGAATAGAGGTCTTGCTGAAAGTGAACAGCGTTATTTTCTGAGGTGTCGCTAGCTGTACCGATAGACGTTCTGTCTCGAATTGTTGCCTGATAATCGGTGGTAGTGCTGTCCAAGCTTCCATTGATCGCGATGACGGACGAATGCCGGCTCCTGTCTTCAGTTATGTCGCTTGTAGTCGCCATAGCGTCAGTGTCAGGAGATACCTTGGTTTCATTTGGTGAGTTGTGCTCTTCAAAACTGACAGAATAGCTGTCGTGAGAAGGAGAATAATCAAGCATTGAGTTCAACTCAGTCGCTTCTGACGGTGTGACATTGAACCAAGCGATTCCAGATGTGTCGCTGGTAGTGTCGCTAAAGCCGCCTGCCAGTGACGCCTGACTAGGCTCGTGGCGTTCATTTGACATTGCGGTACCATAGCTATCCAGATAAGCATTCGTGTCGCCATTAGAACCATCGGCTTCGCCTCGTATGGCAAGTTCCTCTGGAGGCATTGAGCGTGACAGTGTCTTCGAAAGAGCTAGTTTCAGAAAACTGCCCACTGGACAGCCTAACCTGAGCTGTGCTGGATGACAGGATGGTCTCGAAAAACTTACTCGGCCATGTAGAGGCTCCGCTGCTGCTGCTGCTAACGTCTGTGTGGCTTGTCTGTTTGTTTTCGTTTTGCGGTGCGCCCAAACCAGTTGCAACCGAGACATCCTTGGGATTATCAATTGCTCGAGTTTCACTTGGTGAGTAGTATTCACTGGTGATTTCAGATTCGAAAAAGTCACCAGGATAGTTCTTGCCTAAGGACGAAACATCAGATGATATTGCGGCCGCGGTGCTGGTTGGCAAAGCGGCTACAAATGTTTCGGTTCGAGCTGTCTCCAAGCTTCTTTCTGCATTTCTGTTCATTGTAGTGTTCTCTTCGGGGCGGAATGTTTCGGTATCATCTCGGAAGGCATCCGTCGCCGAAGTCTGGACAGCGTTCTGGTCGACGTTTTCGAGCGATACCGACGTCGACCGGTAACGTAATGTGGTCCAGTTAATGAAGCTTACATTGTCTTCCGCTGTGACTCCGGTGGTAGTCGTAGCCATTACCGGTCTTCGATCCGATTCAACAATAACCACAACGTCCTCGATATCACTTCCGTTGTCGGGACGAAAGTCGATGGGCAGGACACTCCCGTCTCCAGTCAGGTCATCTAGAGGACTTCGTGTACGTCCACCTGGAGGAGTTGCCGAAGACGGACCTCGGGTATCGCTTGAAAACGAAGCATTGCTTCTTGTCAAGTTATAAAGGTGACTGGAGACGGTGGTCGCGTCGTTGCTCATCGCCGGTGCCTTGCCGCTGCCGCCTCTGCTGGTACGGTTTGGCAAGGGGATCGCCAAACCTCGCTTGTTCTTGGACAGCTGCTTTCGCAAGTGGTACTTTTTGCAGTCTTCTTTCAGGCGCGGAATGATGATGTACGCCGTGAGAGCGCCCAACAAAATCGAAAGCACGAACAGGAAAACGACGATGCGTATCTGGCACGTCTGCGACGTCCAAGCGAATCCGACGGATTCCTTTTCCGCTTCGTCGGAGTCGTCTTCGTCGGACATTGCGTGGCTCCGTCGCCTGGGTCGCGTGCACCTCTTCCTCTTCTTCCGCGTCTAGAACATGCATGGCCCAAACAGGCCGATCGATGTCACACGCGTTGGCTGGTAAACGATACGCACCGTACACCCAAATGCAGCTACGTTTGTTGTCAGAGTCGCAATCGATATCTTGTCGCCTTATATTTATTTTCTATCTCGTATTTGGCGTCTGTCAGGCTTCGCCGCGCCCCTCTTTCTCCGTACTGTGCACGTGACCTCTTTTGCCTTTTCCTTCTTTCTTTCAATCTCTTATCCCCTTTCCCCGCTGCGGGGTAACCAACCAGTCGTTCGTGCGGTTAACTTCCCTGTCTTTCTTTGCATTTTCTCTCTCTGTACCACCCCAGCATATATAAGCAGCGTTTGCTATGAATGATAGCGACTGCCGTTCTTGTCTGAGGAGGATGTGAAAACGCAAAGGAAAAGAGGGTGTGTAAGGATTATGCGTGAAAATAAGACCGTTCGAAGATAGCGTGGGACGCATATGCGACGGCGCTACACGGGAGCTGTTTCTAGAGAACCTTGGCGTCGCAATGTTTCATACTCGCAAATCGCGGTGGGTTCGAAGGCTGTCTAGCTGTTGACCGAGCAGAGAACGTAGCAGGTTTGTGTGGCCTTGCAGAATCACAACCCAGCTTACGCGAAGCTGTTTCTTTCGAGCAGTTTTGGAATAAGAATTTCAGTTGCCTTTAACTAAAAACCACATACTTTAAAACGTTGCCCACATATCACTCGCCCGTTTGAAACCTCGCCCGCACATGAACGCGTTCGAGCACTAGCATGCTGTCATGTTTAAATGCAATTCAGTCGCCTCGACATGCGCTTTGCGTAGCCGCGAACAACGCGGACGCGCGAAAACGGCTGGCTTCCAGCATCCTGGCTTGTTAAGGAATTTTTTACAAATGCAGTAATTCATCCACCCAGATTTTACTTCGCGAGAACGCTGGCCCCGCTGGGCATAATATGTTTCCCACATTTTTAACTAAATTCGATCATAGTGGAATTTTTAGTTGCCCCACCCCCAGGGCAAAGTATTATGTTCTGCTCCGTTCGTAAAACATACTTATAAGTAAATTCAGCGTCTTGAAGCTGAACTTTTTTGTTCTTAATTTCGTTTTGGTTCAGCGAGAACGGTTCAGTTTCGGTTCAACTCCGGAGCGAAAACATAGCGGTTCAACCCGTTCGAACTGGTCCACGTTCATTTTCATAACCGAAGATTATAAAAAGAAAACAGTATAAACTTATTTTGCACAGAAACTTGATGAAGTTCCCGAGTTTCACGAAAAAAAAAAATGAAAGACAAGTACGAAACCATGGCTATGGAAATACATTTAACGATTGTTATATTTCCTGTGTTTTGTTATATTTCCTGTGTCACAAGAACACATACCAATAGACCTCTCCCTGTTTGCAAACAGCGTGACGTCACTGCGGGGGCCCCTCCCCTCTGCCGCGCTTGCGAAGCGGGCGCTGGTTGGAAGAAAAAAAAAAAAAAAAAAAAAAAAAAAAAAAAAAAAAACGTTGATGCGAGATGTTCTCTCTGCATAAGAGCGCTGCTTGTATATCAACTGCCGTGATCGTAAGTCCGGCATATTGCTATTTTTTGAAGTGACAGCATTTACGGACTGTGCTTAGGAAGTATAATGGTATAATCGCCACCGTTTCAGCGGTACAACAACGTATGCGTTGTTGCCAAGTGCAGGGTTCCCGTAAGTCAGCGTGTCGTGATTTCCTAAATGTGTGCCTCCTCCGTAGATCAAAAATCCACAAAAATGTATTACTCCTCGAAAACGACAGACGATGCACATTTTCGCTATGACAAAGTGATCTTTAGCTAAATGTCTGGTCTTCGAACACAAATTTGTATTGCATTGTCGTGAATGCACTGATTTGCGCCCCATTTACACTGTAGCTTTAAATGATGTACAAGATGAACTTCGTCTACAACTACACGGCAGCTCAGTGGAGCCGTACCAAGTAGCGGCGCCTAAATTCAGATGAGGGAGAAATGCAGAAAAACTTATTACCCTGCTTTAGGAGCATGGTAAGATACCCTAGGTAGACAAAATTAATCCGGAGCCTTTCGTTACACTGTCCCCCATAAGCCGCTGTGCAGCTTGGGGATGTTAAACACCATAATTTAAGTTTAATTATTAGTCTCGGTCATGTGAATGTACAAAGCAAAATCTGGCATAAATACATAATCCGTTGCGCGGTACCTTCGCTGTGTCTGCTGCCTCCTTTGCATGCTCTCAACTTTACAAGACCCAACTTTTGCATGTTTACGTGCATCCATCACGGCATAAAGTCCGTGCCATGAAGGTGAATACACCAATAACGAAAAAAAAAAAAAGAAGAAAGTTCAGTTTTACTTGAGACCCGCTGAGATCTGCGTTAAATAATTTCAGTGGTTTGCCTTTTGGGCATTCCCCGTGGTTAAATGTATACACGCAGCTTCGGCAGTGGTCAAAACATCGTAGGAGCTCATTTGTAGTCATACCTCCAAGTCAATAAATTATGCTCAAACGAAGGTTTTTCTTTCTGCACTCAGCGCAGATGGCCCCGAGATACATGCGCTCACTAATCATCGCGTCTCATTCATTCTCACCTGTTCAATAATTACGGGTTCCTGAAGTTCTATCGGAGCCTGATCCCTACGACTGGTTTTATTACACGCAACACGCGTCCAGTCTCGTAAGCGAGATGTATTGCTAATCGCGTATAGTACACCACGCGCGCGCGGGCACACATACACACATGCACCTACACACATAATGTGGTCCGTTTCCCTACGCAAAGGTCAGCCAACATCGTCGCTGTTCTCGCCGCACACTTTACCACAACAAATGTGGCACGCTTCCATGGAAAAGCCGCTATTCTTCATTGCACAATCCGTCACATACCAGCACCGGCCACGTGGTTCACGTTCGCAAATAACGAAGGACCAGCGTCGCCACATTTTCATCACGCAGTTTACCACACGCCGATGTTCTCCGGCACACATTACTGCTAATCTGGCTGGCAAGAGAATTGTGGAGGTTCAGGTAAAAATAAAAAAATAAAAGATTTAAAAACACGCGTCCATGTGGCACCCACCTACACCAACTGCAGTTATTTGTAGTGTCACGTGTAGATATTTTAGGACTCCGGGAAACATTGCGGACAACGGCAGTATGACGTTCGGGAACGCCCGAGTTAGTAATTTTCTACAAAGAAATAGACACATTAAACACTTATCTTACGTAACCATAACATGCTTCCTACTTCAACGAAATATGAACAACTTGGTTCTCCGAGGAGACCGGGAAAACCAACTACACGTCGTGTATATATTGAGGGAAATTTGGGACAAAACCAGTATGCATTAGTTATTTTCAAAGTACGTAATAAACCTATGAATTTCACCTGAAACTTTCTATGCACGTCACCCATAGCATGGTGTCCATTTACTCTAAATACGATACTCGTGCAGCGGGGAAACGTTGTAAGCGTTTCATGTGACGCTTATAAGTAGGCTGAAAACGAGAGTCTAGCAGTTTTCATTTAGCGCCTAATTAACCCGCACACTTCAAGATTTGTCTGCAAATACCCACTAACATTTCTCACATTTAGTGAAAATACAAACTTCATGAGTGATCTAGTTTTTTCTGAAAACCGTGGAATCAGGCACATAACGTTTTTGAGCGCTTCTAGTCGCGCCAACAGCTTCACTGTAAAAGTTGAAATGAAATGACTCAGCGGTATCTTTGCAAAAGAAAGAAAAGTAAAATAAACAGTGGACGCGACACCCACAGAAAGACAACGCGCAAGGTTGTTTTCACCTCAAGAGCGACCTGCGCGTGGCAGTGCACGCTTTACAGGTAACCATACGTAGCCGTTTTGTGGGTGCCATCCACTGGAAATGCTCCGGCGCCTTACAACGTGTACAGTTGCACTGCTTATGGTTACCTTGGTCGCACAAGTTGTGCCTCTACGAAGTGACTGTTCTAGAAGAAGGTCCGTTGTAAGTGAATTTCAATCACTGTATTAACTGGCTGAAATGTACGCAATAGCCCAGAACAAACTTTATATCAACGCTAGGTTTAAATAGCTCCCGTAATTAAATAATGTACGGTATATGTAAGGACTATGAAAGTACAATATTTCGAAGTTCGGCGAGTTGGTACGATTTAATGGAGAATTTCAGCATGACGTACACGCTTTGCGGTCCGGTGCATTACGGTGATACCTAGTCACCGACAGCACCAGAAGTGCAGGTGGCGATATCTTGCGAGGCTGTGATCACACAGATTGTAAGAGGGTGGTGATCTGGCTGAGTTAATAAGGTGTTATCGGATAAAAGAAACGCACTCAAAAAGGAAGAAGGTGAAAACGGAACAATAACAACAAATTAAAAAAAGAAAGAAAAAATAAAGAAATACGGACGGTTAAGTGTCTAGGCGTTTTGAACGCTTGTGTCTTTCATTTATTTTAGTTCCAGTCTGTTGAGTTCGCCGGAAACTGGTATGTGACAACATTCTAATGTTGCATGATGATTCTTGGTGGGCAAGAAAAAGATGCCTTAGTGATGTTTACCTGGTTGTCGAATTCCTTAAACGCAAAAATAACTAGACCGGTTACTTACACTGACAAAAGCTCTTCACTCTTAAGTTGAACGCAGCCTCCCAGGATCTCTTTATTAACTCTGTTGCTACCCTCTGATCTGTGCAATCCCCTTGATCTAGCTGTGGCCTCTGATCATGCATCGTCGGTCGTGAGATCACTACCCCGGTCGTGAAATCGACCGGGGTAATCGGCAACGGCAATGCGCTTATGTCAGCTCGAAACTCTGTGTTGGAAAACATCACTGAGAGAAAGTGTAGGGTACTTAGCGTAGACTCCTTGTGTACGAACTTCTCAAGAGTTTCCCGAAATCGTTATGGTACAACACACGATACGAGCCCCTGTGGAAAGACTAACTTAATTTGAGACAAGTAAAAGATATTCAACGCCCATTTCTTTAGAGGCACGGTCATTATATACACATGAACTCGATGATAAAAAGGTACATCACGCTTAAGACAATCATCACCTCACAGCACTCGACTTAGAGCACTCTGTCTCGCATTTCATCACACATTTCTACACATCCACAACTTTCAGGAATAAAGCAAGCAAATATCTCGACAACTGCGCACAATCCAGCCTTAGTTCACGTACACATACGCGTAGCTCTCAGGTGTCGCAATACCCGGAAGGAAGTTCTCCAACAAATCTTTATCGCACAGAGTGCGCGCCTCGCGCGCGACCTCCTCACTGCGCGGCTGCTCTAGACAAACAGCGGTCTTGCGTCGCTTGCGGCACTCGACGACTCGTTCAGATGGCGTCGGCTCCGGTCAGCGTCGTCCAGCGGCTTCGTCGTTTCAACGTCGACTTCGTCTCCTGCGGCATAGTCGGGCGCGACTTGCGGCGAGCCGTCCGCGACTTTGGGGAGCGCGCCCTCCACGTTCGCGACGACCGCGGTTCTTCGCTTGACGGAGCTGGACGACGGAACGGCGGCGTTGCTGGCCGTGGCCACGTGGCGCTCTCGCTGTTCCCGCAGGGCACGCACCAACTCCGGCAGCACGAGCACTGCCGCTATGGCGGCCAGCGTGATCGAGCCACTGAGCAGGGCGCAAGCGTACAGGGGCAGCCCGAATCCCGTCGAAGTCGAGCGCTTGGCACGTCGGTGGGAGGCGTGTGGTCCGGCGGAAACCATTGCTTCGAAAGTGGTGTGATGGCAATGACGATGGTCCTCACGTACTCACATTGGGAGATGAATTGAGTGGCAGGGTTTGGTTCGCTTTGGTTTCCATCTACAGATGGCGCATATGCCCACCGTGGGGCATTGGCTAAGAGCGGAATGGAATTTGAACAACACCACCACCACCACCACCACCACCACCACCACCACCACCACCACCACCACCACCAACAACAACAACAACAACAACAACAACAACAACAACAACAACAACAACAACAACAACAACAACAACAACAACAACAACAACAACAACAACAACATTCAATTATGTCTAGAACGCAACAGAGACATTTGGCGATAAATCAAAGCAGCGGGGGAAACGTAACTTCTTTGTCATTTTCTGGCTGTCGTCTTGGTCGTTTTTGGTTCAGATGCCTGGTACCTGAAGTGCTTGAAGTGTTTACAAAAGTCAACTTACCTAAAGGGGTCATCGGATATATACGGTAGAGGGTCTTTGCATCTCATCCGCGCTATCTCTGGACCACTCACATTGTCCAGTATATTAACGCATCGTGTCTAAAATTTCTCTGTCACTTCTGTATGGGGGTCTTGGTCATGGTAATGATGGTGATGATGATGATGACGATGCTTTCTTCAAGAGTGGAAAAAACCCACTGTGGCGGATATAGACCACAAGCCGAATGGTATTAAGAGAAAAATGGAAACGAAGACGTGAAAGAAACCGATCATCAATCAAATAAAATAGGGTATATAATAGAGAAGTGCATAAAGTGTAAAGGGTACCTTAAATTATTATTAATTTGTCTTTCGCTATTTAAGTTTTATAATTTAATGAAGGTGAAATAAATTAGTCGTGCAAAACATTGGAAATATTAACTGGGCAATCATTATGTGTTGCAGAGGTAATTATATATGGCTCAGCAAGCGTTTCTGTGACTGATCCTAACACCGATATATGCTCGAAGTGAGAGTATAACACTACTGCATAAAGTCAAACCAAAATAGCGAAGCTGGTGTCTCTAAAAGTCGTTTTCATTGAACGGAAAACCATCGGAACAATAGAAAAAAAAAGAAAAAAAGGGCTCCAATTTACGCTGTGGAGGTGGTTGGACAAAGACACCTGGAATGATTGATTACCCATTGCGAGGTGGCTTGAAATTATTCACATGGCGACATTCACACGCACTTTACCTAATTATTAGCCAAAAACGTCATCTGCTAAAATTATCTGCGACTTGGCTTGCGCCGCTACTTCGTGCACCTACAAAGAGTGCGCCAGAGAGGAGAAAAATGCAGTTAACCTGGAACCATAGTCGATCACACATTGAGTAACTAAATCCAAATTCTGCGTCGAGAAATTTCTTCCTAAATTTAGAATTTGACCGTTGAAACGATTGATTGGTCGTCGCTTGGCCGCGTTTTCAGCTACACGACATTCATCATCATCCTGCCGAGCTTGGCGCTTGCGCTGAGCGTCCTGGACACGATGCTCATCCATGGCACGAGCACGACGTCGTTGTTCACATTGTAATCTCTGTTCTCTTCGCCGCTCCTCGTATTCACGCTGCTCTTCAGGAGTCCTCACTATACGTGGCCTTCCCGTAGCGCTGTCACAAGACAAATGCAATGCCTTAATATATGGGCCTTCTTTATATATATTATTGCGATAGCAATTATATGGATACTTCAACCGGATTTCTGCCGTCGCCGTGAGGTTCCGTATAAAGTCCAAGGGCGATAAAATCGTAGCCGCGCGCCGTATGCGCGACTGAAAGCGCGGGGGGAAGCGCGTTATCACGGAGAGCGAACGCATGGCGGAAAGCAAACGCGACCGTCGCGCGAAAGGCCGTGGGGTTATGGGAGGGAGGGAGGCGGGGCGACACTGTGCTGCGGCACCAAATGCGTATTTTGCAACCGGGCGCAAGGGAAACTGGCCACTCAATCTCCCACGCGAAAGCAAGAAAGCGGGAAAGCAGCGCGGGAGGGAGGGGGGGGGGCAGCTTTTACTCTGCCAACAACCAGGCTTGTACTTTGCCCCGCTGTGGCGGTCGCCCGCACCGTCTCTTAAAAGCGGTCTCCACACGGCTCTGACCTTTGTATGCGCCGTGCATTCGCCGCTCAGTTTCCGTTGAAGTGATAGACCGCACGAACCTTCGCCCGCTGCGGCGGCTGCGCTTGCTGCCAGCGTTTTGACAGTCATTGTCTGTGGTCATTCAGTGTGATCTATTCATGTTTGCTTGTGCGCGCTGACACCACGCTTGCTAATTCAGTTAGTAAGTGAATGTGTTCAAGTTTATGCAGCCGATAAAACTATCCCTACTCCGAATAGCTCTCTACTAATTTGCTATCGCAATTGATGCTTCGCTTTTCGGGCGAAGTTGCGAAATTTTTTTTAGATCATCGATGCCATCATCCTCCTCATCATCATATACTGCTAATACGATTACTACGACTACACAATACCGCAATCTCTGGTTCCAAATAGAATAGTGTTGTTTATGCATCATGAGGCAGGTTCAAATGAGAGGCACGAGTAGTATGTGTCAACAAAGTGCTCGCGATACATGCGACAAAACCTCCGTCAAAGACGGTGAAGATTTGTCGCTTTCGTGGTTGATTCTGTGATTTCTTCCTCTCGGCTTGTTTCTGTCATAAGGTACCGGGCTATAGACGATAAATGAAGACGTTCAACAAAGAACTTTAGTATCTCTCTCAACCTCGAGGTGTCTTGTAAATGCACAAATCGCTCGTTGCTTTTGCCTTCACTTTGGTAGATTGTCAAATTAACCTGCCGCGGGGGCTTAGCGGCTATGGCGTTTCGCTGCTAAGCAACGAGGTCGAGGGATTAAATTTCGGCCCCGGCGGCCGCATTCAGATGACGGCAAAATGCAATAACAGCCGTGTGCCGCACATTAGGTGCGCGTTAAAGAAGCTCAGGTGGTCCAAATTATTCCGGAGACTTCCAACTACGGCGTGCCTCATAATCATATCGTGGCTTTGGCACGTACAGTCCCAGAATATAAATTCTTGAATTAAAAGGGCATTAAAGAGGAATATAATGTTAAACAGTGTTAGTGTAGTAACCTTTTGCAACCCGCACTATATCAGGCATTGTTCTTTCGATCGGATGCACAATTTCCCGCTTAGTAGACGTATACAGTCACAGTCACGCGTAACCTGAACAGCGCTTTAACCAACTATTCGCTTCTCCTGCAGGTGTCTGGAGATTTATGGGTTAGCTTACTGCGTGTTCCTTCGAAAGCATTCGATGTTTGCTCCTTGCAGTCCGTGTTTGATAAAGTTAAGCTGCTAGGTGTGCATTCACTGTTCGGGTTAAGCTTGACGGCGACTGTATGCCTACTTTCGTTCTTCGACCAAAATATCATTTGAAGTCAGCGCTTGTCCTCGCCTGGTCTTTCTTGTCCCGTCCCTCCTTTTTGGCGCCGCTACCTTGATGCATTAGGCGAAACTATGTATCAAGGGGCCTGTGGATAAAAGCCACTAACGCGCTTTAATCGATCGAAATTTTGAGGTCTTGAGCGCGAATGTAGTGTATAGATGTCGGGGTGCAAGCACCTGAAGACGCGTCGCCTCGTAGACTCAGATGCATGTGTCAGCAGCACACAAGGAGAGGCTGATTGTCTGCTGTAGAACGACGACGTAATTGTAAGATTTAACTTTTTTCAAACTCGACCCAATCCACAACACTATATACCCGCCGCGGTATATAGGCTTAGGTGACAGCTAAGGCGTTGCGCTGCTGAGCACGAGGTCGCGGTATTGAATCCCGGCCGCGGCGGCCGCATTTCGATGGAGGCGAAATGCAAAAACGCCCGTGTGCTTTAGTTGTAGTGCACGTTAAAGAACCCCAGGTGGTAAAAATTAATCCGGAGCCCTCCACAATGGCGTACGTGCCTCATAATCAGAACTGGTTTCGGCACGTAAAACCCCGGGAAGAAGAACAACACTACAGAAGATTCAACTAAGTGGGAACTGAGAACCCGACCCCTGATCAGCGCCACGCCTAGGCGTAATGGTCAGTGGTTAATGGTTATAATATAATTTTTCAGAGGTTGCCAGGTCATTGCGGCATTGCTGGTAACCGCCTAGAGAGAGAATCTTTAATAAGAGGAAGGTCGGCCAGAGTGATGTGATTCTAGCCTGCTATTCCACGTTGGCGAAGGAGTTTGGAGGAACAAAAGAGATAGGGTAGGAAGATGAAGGTGGTATGGTAAAGATGATAGCTACTACACAGTCTATAGTTCGTGTGCAACCAGCAAGTGTATGATTCATGGCACATACATCATGGCGGACAGTGGTCCAGCTATAGGGTGCATGCCTCGATACCACGCTGCGAACAGCGGGAAGCTGCGCTGACATTGAGGCACCCTAGTCCAGGCTACTGGAGCGTAGCCAGGAGACCGTCTAACCGATGACACTGTCCTATATGTCCACGCCGGAGCCACTTACAGTCCCTGTAACATCGTCAAGAACGGACGCTGCGCGAGAGCTTCGCCATTTTGCGGTTAATTTGACGTTGGCTCTTCAGTGTACTGCGCAGAACACCGATCGTTGCTCACACAGCCTCGATCAATGATTACAATTGCAGCTACTGCCAAATCACTAGCGAAGTGTTGCGACGCTGCTGTTCGATATAGGTCGCAGTATCTTTCACTAATTCGTGCTGTTTTTGCAGAGGAATGACCGACTCTCTCATGTGCACCGAATGTGCATATTTTATCTCCTGGCACAGGAAGTGAAGGGACAGGTTTTGCAGGTTGCGTCCGCGCATGCGCAGGGCTCAACCGGTCCGGTCCATGTTGGACGGTGACTTCCTACATGACCGGTTCGCTAACTTCAGCACACTGGGGCGAGCAGATTAGTAATACAGAATCCGGCTGAAGTCCATGCATGATATTGGGTTGTAAAACACACTTGCAGTATTAGTTGTTATCAGTGCTTTAAAGTTTAAGGCGTAGAAAACAACTAGTATTGCATAAATGGAAGCAGTTATACTCAAAAACAAGAAGAAAAAAAAGTTTTCCTCGTAATTGCTGCTTTGCTTGTATTGCGGCTCGCTGCGCATAACCCACGACAGAAGACCTACGCGTAGCAGGCTATAGCACTTCACTCAGGCCGACCTCTCCACCCTTCTGCTGTTTGAGTACCCCTCCCCCCCCTCTCTCCCTCTCTCTTTTTCTCTGGGAAAAAGAAAATCAGAATGGTTATAATAGACAAAAAGAGACGTTGAAGATTCGGTCATTATAAAAAAAAAAAGGAAAAAAGTAACTTCATTCCTTTCATTCTTTCCCGAAGTTTGTGTTTAGTAATAACTAAACCTGTTTTCTAATGCCATCGGACCCTTGGACGATTCACAAATCGCACTGGCCATCGTTAAAAGAAAACCAAGTCAAACCAAACTGAGAGTCAGAGTAGAAAGAGGAAGAAGAAGCGCCGTCCCGAAGCAGCGGGTTGTCGACCGCCGTCTTGAACCTGAGCGCAGCCCGAGGCTGCTCCGTGGCCCTCCACGAGAGCTGCGCCATGAACGAAGAGCTGCGCATCCGTTCGTCGGTGGAGTCCATCCGGCGCCACATGTCGGCCATCCACAGCCGCAAGGTGCGCGTCGTGCTCATCTCGGGGGTCCTCTGCATGTGCGTCGGCCTCGGCGCCCTCACCGTCATCGTCAAGAAGCCAGATGTCATCCAAGGGGCTCTCGCCTTCTTTGCAATCCCGCTGCAAGCCAACACCAGCAGTGAAGTCCTGGGCTCGCCGGACCCCGCCAAGGCTGTAGTCGACGGCGGCACGCCGATCTTAGCTTCGCCGACACCGACGACTTCGGACAACTCGTCTTCGTCCACGACGACGGTCAGCAAGACGTTGCACTCTCTACCTTCGAATGCCAGCACCACCGACTCGACGCTCGCGTCTTCTTCTGCGGGCACCGCAGCCACCGTAGTGCCTTCCGCCGAGACGACGTCGCCGGGCAACATTTCCGGGATACCGACTGCCACAGCCGGCGTAGAGACTTCGCAGGAGCTAAGCGCCCTGTCGTTTAACGCGACGGGAATGGCAGTGGCAGGCGCCGACAAACACGCTTCTCGAAAACCGACGCTGTCTGAACGTGCTTCCGCGGTCTTCGAGTCGTCGTCGCCCGTATCTCGAAAGGTATCGACGACGTCCAGCGTCACGTCCAGGACTGCGTATCTGGTCGTCGACAGAGGTGGTCCGAAAGAAAAGATGCAGCTCTGGCCCCGAGTGATGCGAGAGGTCGAGGCCCCGGTGCCGGAGAAAGACGAAGCGGCTGCCCCGCCTGCTTCTGAGACCAGCGGCGACGAGCCTGCAGGCGCATCCAAGCTGTGGTACTACATCAGCAGTTCCGGAGGCAACAGCACGTCCGATGACGCGGATGACGAAGTGTTCGGCGAAGGCGATGATGTGGAAAATCCGTAGAGTGCTGCCTCACAACTCGTAACGCCGTCTTTGTTCGCTTTAATTCTTTCTGCTTCTCTTCTTTCTTCCTTTTTTAGATTGTTTCTCGTCCTTGTGTTTTTTTTTTTCTCGTTTCACTTCATTGGACAAACTGACATAACTCACTCATTTTTTTTTTCTTTCTCCCTTTTCTCTTTTTTTATGTGTGCCCTTGTTCAGCCCCGTTTCTCATATATACATCAGCCTTACATGTGCACTTGTGTGAATCATAAACATCGCTTAAGTCTGTATGTGTAAAATGGTATGTGTAAGGGCGAGTCAACTATGGCATAGTGGTGATTTTTGTTATTTGTAACCGTGGTTTCTTCATGGTTCATGCTTTGCGGCGATTGTCAACGTCACAGTCATCGAATCAGTGCGAATTGAAAGGCCGAAATGAGCTAGTGGGCTGCTTGAGTGGCTGCTGCAACGAAGCATTCTGATGAATGCTTGTGTAACCCAAATTCGCCCACTCCTTGTTCGATAAACGCGTACCACGATGGACCGTGCTCATGGGAACAAAAGATACAGAACAGGTGCCCACACAAAAGGCTCTTCTGCGTATGCAGAATACCAGCCAACCAAAATAAAAAAGGAGCTAATCTTTTGCCGCAAAACAATTGTACATGTGTAAATCATGTAGACCCATAATTTACCTAGCAATACTTCTCCCCCAATTTTGGACTAAGTATTCTTCATTTTCTTCCCTAGATTCCATAGAACTTTATGACAGCGACTGATGGCTTGTTCTGATTAGCTATACGGTGACTGACAAAACGCTTCATGAACCACACTCGAACAAACTCTACCTGAAATGCTTATGGCAACCTTCTGGATCTACTAGGTGAGTAACAGCGTACATTCAAAGTCGCTGAAAGCTGTAAGTGGCTATTGCACCGCACTCCTCTTACCGATCATCTTCACTGGCAAAAGCGCCAAGTTTTGTAAGAACGCTTGCGCGCGCAGCTCATCGAAGTACATGAAAGAGTTCTGCGACGTTAAAAGATGCAGCTTGACGAAGGCACACGCTGATAAAGTCTATAAGCACGTTTATTAAGGCGAAAGCCTTATGTCCCGTCATTCAGTCGACCTTCAACGTCCGTGAGCGAAAACCATGTCGTCGACGCGAAATCGTACAGGCGAGTTACAGGCAGTTAGAGCGGACCAAAACGTGACTAGGCATGAGTGAACGCCTAGGCGAATTAAAACGGATGTTTAAGTGAATTAAGAAGGATGACAAAGCGAATTAAGAGGAATCAACGCGAATTAAGAGGAATCAAAGTGAATTAAAAGTAATCGAAGCGAATTAAGATGGATGACTAAGTGAATGAAGAGGAATTAAAGCGAATTAAGGAGATGTATCAGCGCATGAAGAGGGATGACTCGGCGAAGTAAGGTGATGACTAAGCGATATGCTAAAGTGGATGACTCTGCAAAAAATGCGCCATGTGTCTGTCTTTAATACATCTGCACTTGGGCTTTCGCCTTCAAGTCGTCTTAAGGATAACATAAGAGACAATGAGAATGTTTTATTGGATTATATCTACGAAGCGTAGCTTTTCAGTTCCTAAATATTCAGGAATATTTTAATGTAACATCATTATAGGCGGACTTCACCTATTTTGGAGGTATTCAACAGAATATTTATAGTCTGAGAAGATTTAAGATAAAAGTCATGCGCTATAGTCAGGATTAAGCATCATAACAATTGTTTGTGGACTGAAATTATAAAAATTCTGAGGAATAATTTTGTCAAAAATGTAATCCTTGGTATGAGCAACATTAGTGATAGAATAGCGTAGCAATATAACCCGCATATACAGCATGCCATGCAGCTTGGCATATAGCATACATATACCTAAATATATGCGGAGCCACACGGCGACGACGACGGCGAAAATTCGCTTGGAGTGGCCTTATATAATTGCTATCGCAATAAACTATGGGCCGATGCCGAAGGCCGTGCACGCTAACACAGCGTCTCAAAGCCCTAGCGGTTACCAGGGAGGAATGTGAGAAACATGAGGCACGGGCCAGACCTTTCAAAGAGCGAATTTGGCATACATGAGAGAAGCATGCGTGCGTTCTTGTCCTAATGGTCAGATGTTTGATCCCGCCATCGGGGCCACGCATTTCTTCATAGCATTATAGGCAAACTTCATCCACTTTAGAGGTACGTAACGGGAAGCTCGAGGCGTGTTGAGCGTGCGCTGAACACGCCTCGAGACAACTTGCGATTTCAGCGTACATGAAATCGCAAGTTTGTAAGAGATACGAGATATAAAAGCGTCACTCTGATGAATGAGAGTGCGCAAGGTCACCCGACACGCGGAGACGCCACGCAGCTGTCGAGACTAAAAAAAAAAAAATAGTTATGGGGTTTTGCGTGCCAAAACCACGATCTGATTATGAGGCACGCCGTAGGGGGGGACTCCGGAAATTTGGACCACCTGGGTTTCTTTAACGTGCACCTAAACCTAAGTACACGGGTGTTTTCGCATTTCGCCCCCATCGAAATGCGGCCGCCGTGGCCTGGATTCGATCCCGCGACCTCGTGCTCAGCAGCCCAACAGCATAGCCACTGAGCGACCATGGCGGGTACTACAAGACGTCGACGGCACCGGTTGACACATCATGTTATCGAAAGACATCCTTGCGCTGTATTGGACGCAGGAATGTGAGTGCGAGAGAACGAGGGTCGTCGGGCACAAATCATGCGTGACCGGGCTCGCGTTTACTGAAGTTAAAGTAAAACAACAACGATAATCGAACCTTACATATATAGAGCTTTAAATTCCTTCAGCGCAGCGTTTTGTCTAGTGCTCCCGACAGATACGCTCAATTGTACCATACTGTTCGCTATTAGGCACGCTAATTTTATATAGCTTGTTTGCGCGCATACTTCTGTTATCTGAACCCTTTTGTTATCCGTCCGGCGGGGCTTTGTGCCCGCCAACGGTTCCAGAATCAATACGAAAGACTTGCTATCGGCACGGAGTTCTGCAGTGGGACACGTTGTACGAAGCGCAACGTCGAAATTAGGCCAAGTTTGCGACAAGATAATGTTTTCAAGCTTGTCAAAAATTATACGGAGGGGGAGATAAGGATAACAATGAAAAGGAAAGAACCGCCAAGTTTCGTTAGAAGGCTAGCTGCGTTAGCGAGAATGATACAAATTCGAGCTGTGACACTGCAGGACGAGGGTTACGACGGAAACGTCCCGAGATTTATTAACTGATTACCCTGTGGAGTACAGCGTGGAACATATTGCGAGCATGCGCACCCTCACGGCGTGACGAATATTTTATTTGTCTTTTTATTTATTATACCCTCGGGGTCATGTGATATTAGAGAGGGGAGTGGTATCAAAGCAGTAAAACAAAACAAACAAACAAGTGCAGTGAGTCCTAGTAACGTAACGATTATCATGATTATACAATGTGATAACATATGGGATAACGATGATAACAAACCTTCACGAAAAGATTTGTTAGCATCGATGGCTACGAAACTTGAGGGAAAGGTGGTTGCATTCCTGAGATGTACAGAGAATGAAAGACTGAAAGAAACACTTTGTGTAACATGAATCAATGCCTACTTTACTACGGTGATCGATGCGGTTTGAAATGTACTGCGGCCGCAGTATGAGGTCGTCGTGAAGTACATATGGTATGACGGAAAACGTTATGAACAGCGATAGACGGGCGAATTTACGGCGGTTAGCTAGTGGAACAAGTGCAAGATTAGCTTTCATTAACGTTATGCTTGTGGTACGGTTATATAGTTAGAAACCTACACTCCGGAAGGAGGAAAGCGAGGGCCCAATACATAGAGAAAACATTCAGGTTCGATACCACGGCCCGTTTTACGGACGCCGCTATGTACGGAACGAAGAACAAGGGCGCAGTGGCAGTGGTCTGCGACCGCCGAGGCCACGTCACCTCCAGTGCATCGACCCGCCCCTACACGATCACGGAAGCGGAAGAGCTGGCCATCGCGTTAGCCATCCGCGAAGGCCAACACGCAAACAAATCACTGACGATCCTCACGGACTCCCAGCAGGCCTGCCGCAACTTCCTACAGGGAAGAATCGCAAGACCTGCGGCACAAGTCCTAGCCCAAATACCCAAGGAGGACACTGACGACAACACCATCCAAACCATCATTTGGATGCCGGGTCACGCTGCCATCACGGGTAACCTGTATGCCGACAGAGCAGCTCGAGAATTTGCACATAACCGAGCACTCATCACGCCGACTACAGATGACCCTGACCCAGTTGACCCCGAGTATTCAGCAATCCTGAACTACCACAGAGGGAGTCGCTTGCGATATCCCCCACCCCAGCGAATACTAAAGACGGAGGACGCCGCTGCCTGGCGTAAGCTCCAGACAGGCACTTACACGAACCTACACATATTACATCGCATGCACCCCACAGCCTACAAGGACGAATGCCCGTGGTGTGGGGCCACACCAACCCTATACCACATTACGTGGGAGTGCACGCTACACAACATAGAACACCATGACACGAACACCACGAGGGAGCAATGGGAGGCCACTGCTGTCCAGCTCGGCCCTCGACGACCAGCTCAAGCTGATCCAGAGAGCAGAGAAGATGGCAAGAGCCAGCGGAGCCCTGGACTAGGGGCCCCGACCATTAGCGATGCCCCATTGGGGCAAGACAAAACTATATTTGGATTAAAGTTTGTCTATCTATCTATGGTTAGAAAGAATGAAACGAGTAGAATTATGCTGTACTATAGTTCTCAAGCACAGTAATAAGGTTAATGTGACTAGGATCCCTTATTGCAGTTGCACATTCCAGTTTGGAGCGTATTAGAGTCTTGTAGATGAGTAGCTTGAAAGAGGATGGTGCTTTGGAAAAGTTACACAGTAAGTACCCGAGCATGCGATTAGCATTGTTAATGATGTACTCTACACGAATGGTCCAAGTTATATTGGTTGGTTGTGACGTGCACACCAAGAAATTTTATACGACGTGACGAAATCTAACGAACATTGTTAAGATGGTAACTGCTTAAATTATGATACGTTTTGGACACGCGCATTACTCTAAATGTGTTAATATTTAATTCCTTTAGCCACTTCCCTCACCAGTCAGCTATATTATTCAAATCAGGTTGAAGTGTTTTAGTATTGTCGGCGTTGACAATTCCCGGAAGATAATACAATCGTCTGCAAACAGATGTATGTTAGATGATATTGTAACGATAAGATTGCTAATATAGATAAGAAATAGTATGGGTCCCAGCACAGAGCCTTGTGGTACACCTGATTGAACTTCAATGAGTGGATAGTTATGACCGTTAGTGGTAACAAATTAGAAGCGGTTAGTAAGGAAATGTTCATTCCATTTCAGAAGGTTATAGGGTTGATATTTAGCAGGCTTGTTTTTCAAAGAAGTAGTTTATGGCATACGTACCTGATAAAATGCTTTACCAAAATACAAGAAACCACAGCGCAGGATGATTGATCTAGGATGCGATGAAACTGATAAATGAGATACACAAGTTGAGTTTCGCAGTAATATGATTTTAAAAAGAAATGTTGTGCCTTAGTGAAATATGAGTTGACTCTAGAAAGCTAGCAATATTTGTGAATATTGCATGTTCTAATATTTTGCAACAGGTGCTTGTAACGGATGTGGGTCGGTAATTAAGAGGTGAATTTCTGAGGCCGGATTTATACATCGGAACCATCTTCCCAATTTTCCATTCCTTTGGAAGCACATATGTTTTCAAGGATTGTTGAAAGATGTTTGTTAGTATATATCACGAACATAAAGACGCTAGTGCTTTTAAGGAACTTACTGTTAATGTTCGACCTCTCTGTCTTTCCTATTAATAAAATATATCTATCTACTTTTAATGCAGTCGTAACCAGAGGACGAACGATACGGTAAACTATTTATTTATTTATTTATTTATTTATTTATTTATTTATTTATTTATTTATTTATTTATTTATTTATTTATTTATTTATTTATTTAAAATACTTTGTAGGGTGGGTCTAGAGGGCACTAGGTAAGGGGGACGAACCAGGATATTAGAAGGAATCGAACTATGCAGGGCAAAACGGGAAATGGAAAGTATTGCACATGGCTAGGACTAAAAATGAACAAATTAATAAATAATTCCTGGTACTTCTATAATAACTGAATGTATTAGTAAGTATTCACAATGGTATGCAGTATTTATTTATTTATTTATTTATTTATTTATTTATTTATTTATTTATTTATTTATTTATTTATTTATTTATTTATTTATTTATTTATTTTGGTGGAGGGGAGTGGCGATGGGCTCAAATGTGTTGCTATCGTTATGAAAGGCGATAAAGGGAAAAGAAAAGTGCACCTTTACGTTTGGCTGACCATTACTGTTTCCCTACTTTTCTTGCTGTACGTCACTCTTGCTATTTTGCTTGCTGTTAGGTCTGCTTGCCTGCAACAGTCTGTGCAGATCTGCCATACCCTTCCTGGTGGTAAACGCTCTCATAATTCATCGTCTATGAAGCGTATAGCAGCATAGTATAACTGTCATAACATTGATCATCATTAATCAACTACAAACGTTTCGAGTCTATTGTAAGCATTGTTCCTACCAAGCTGGTCTGTAGTTTTATTACTCGGAGCCACTCTATACATGCTGAACCGGTCATGCATGCACATTCGGCGTGGGCAGTTTACAAATTTCGGACTGCTCAGTTCAGGCATACAGAGTCCAAATGAATAAAACGCTGTGTTGGTCGCCACTTACTGCTGCATACCACATCCCTGAATTCCACGCTTTCTGGCCAGGTTTTCAGCTTTGCCGCAAACCCTGCGCCCAGTAAACTCTTTTGTGCCAACACCCCTTTTTTTCTCGGTCGTCTTCTTTCCTTGCTTCCTTGCACTAATTAGTTGTTTAATGTGAGGCGGAGCTTACCCACTTTGCCGATCCCGAAGGCAGCGCAGCTTAACACACTGCTTCAATTCATACACAACACAGGCCTGGCAACACACATATAATACACATATACACATCAAGAATTATGCCTTAACGGCAAGTCTTTATCGCAAAAAAAAAAAAAAAAAAAAAAAACACGGCCTCTTAAAGAGCTAGCGATAACGAGGGAAGAATACTAACTCGGGGCGGCCTCACTACCTTTACTCAAATAAATTATCTCCCTCTGGTCACCGACTCGCCCAACTGTCTACATTGATGATATACCTCTCATAGGCATGCTGTCGCTTACTCTGACAACTAGCTGCAGCTAGATCCTGCCCGGATTTTTTCTTCTTTTTTTATTCGAATAAATGTGAATGTGGATGTTGTCATGTAGGCTCGAATACCCGGAGCATTTTCTTTCTTTCTTTTCTTTTCTTTTCTTTTTTTTTTTTTTTTTTTTGTAAAGCGCGGAAGCGTCTCTCTCTTTTATTCGAACTATAGGTCTGCCACAGCGCCCCACAGGCTTCCTTGAGCTTACGACACGGCTGCAAGTGCCCAGAAGGGTAATCTTGCAGCAAAGAGGAAATGCTTCCGATAACTGCCGATCACCACGTGATAAGCCATGCGTGCCAGAGTTTCTCGTTCGTCGATAAATTTTTTGAGTGCGGAAAGCACGCTGCAATAGAACAATTGACGCATGGGCGTTGGACGTTTAACGGCGCCTGTTTGCTGTCCGTCTGAAATCTCGTTCGAACTAACAAAAACTGACCGGACTTTCACAGTACCACGTGTAGTATTTCCGCAGTGTACTTGCAATGTCAGCAGGAGAAGGACAAGAAGGAAGCAGCTGGTCGTTCACCGGGACACGCCGCTGCGCGGCCGAACCTCGTTTCGGCGTGGCGTTTGATAATTGTATTTGCTATAACGCGTCGCGCGTGTCCTTGTTGAACTTTGCTTGCGTTTGATGAGGTTACCAAACATACAGCTGTTTGGGAGACTTACAGAAAAAAAAAAGACTTTACGGGAACACTCAAAGGACTGCGCAAAGAAGCAATAGGTGGCACGATTTCAACGACAAGGACGGCGACGATAACGACGACGGTGTCGGCATGCACGACAGCTCAGACGTCGCGAACCCGGGTCGCTATTCTGGGTGGAAACGGTGTTTTTCTTTTTTTTTTAAAAGACGGAAGCCTTAGATGGCTCTTGGGGCGAAAAACTGACCGTCCGGCATTATGGCATCAAAATGCTAGCGCATGCGCCAGTATTTATTTATTAATAAATAAAAAAAAACAGCCATTTACACATGCCGGAACGTGCACCGCGTTTGCCGACGCCATCACATGACTGCTGAGAGAGTATACCCCCCGTATTCATAAACGCTCCTCGACTTGAACTTGACTTGCCACCGCTTTGGGCAGCGCGTTCGAAACGCGTTGAAGGTAAGGCGGAGAGGCCACAGCGTCTTACACCAGCTTCTTACACGGGCCGTAACGCGCTAGCACAAACGCGTTAGAAACGCGCTAGAAACGCGGCCTTTCGTTAATGTTGGGTATTTATTGCCATCGTGGTGCGTGTGTCCATGTCCGCTTTGTGGCGTAGTGGGCTAACGCCGCGTGCTCGTAAGCGAAGGGTCCCTGGTTCGATTCCGCGCTACGGACACAACTTCGGAATTTTTTTTCTCATTTTTCTCAGACTGGTTACACACTACTACTACGACGACGGGGACGAACGGGTGCCGCTATAAGGAGCTTCGCCCCTAAAAAGAAAAGGAGAGAGCTCGGTTATCTCTGGTCGCGTTGAACGGATACCCTTCCAAGTGATCAGTGAGGCCACAAAAGTGTCTGCGAGTGGGTTGCCCGGTTTTATTCTTTGCCGAGCGATGTACACGTGTCTTATGACGTTTTGAGGGATATAAGTACGCCTGCGAGACTTGGAAATAAATCTGTTGTTGGAAGTTAGCGCTGTGTGTTTGTATAATGCGCCGTTCCGTGTCCCTCTCTTATCTGCCTGCGCTACAAGAAAGTAGAAGGCACCATATGTACACCCTCCCTCAAAAGGTTTCGGAACAGGGGTTGCGAGTAAAATCTAAATTTCGTCGCAGCCTATAGGCCCAGGTCCTTCAACCGAAAGGTAGGGTTGATACTTCTCCGTACAATCATCACGTTCCTGACTTATACGTTTCACACTCTGTGGTGAAGTCGCGAGACAATTTAACTGATTATCATTTTCTGTGTTCCGAAATATTCCGAGGGAGGCTGCGCAAGCCCATGTAGCTACCCTCGTCTATTGAAGTGTTAGACAAAATCATTCAGTGAACTTGCGTATGTGTCTTAATGGTCTTCGTAGACTTGCCACGACCGTTCTAACGTGCCATTAACCACGCAGAACCAGTGGCGATGTCTAGGCCACTGAAAAAGAGAACACGTAGAGAGAGAAACAAGCAAAGAGAAAGCAAGTTGAAACGAAGTAATTACGCATTCGAATGAGAATGTCAGAGTAATCTAATAAATGTCTCGTGAGCGCGCAGGCTTTCGCTTTCATCCCCTTTAGCGTATGCTAAATTCTCTTTAGCGTATGCTAAAGTGACTGTCGACTTTTTTTTTTTTTTGCGTCGAAGTAATCGAAGGAACTAAGAATGTTCTAAAAATGGATATTTTGACTCAGATACCAATATATACCAAGAAAACTAACTTCGAAAATCGAATCGAAAGCCGTTTATCTTTCTTCTTAATTCCACCAGTATAAAAATAAACGTGCAGGGGAAAGGTGACAAAAACTAAAGCTGATATACGTATAGCTTCCCTAATACGCGCAAAAATATACTTGGAGGTCCGTGAACAAGGCAGCTTGCAAATGAGCAGTCACAGTTAAGCGGTTGTTTGTTTGACGGGATTATACGTCCTTTCAAGCAACCCACAGGCTACGAGAAAATTGCATGAAAATGCATGAAAAGGTTACGGACCAACCGGTTACCAAAGGTTACGTAGTGAAAAGGTTACGGACCAACCACTCGGGGTTATTTAGCGTGCACTCAATTCCCGGTGCAGGAGCGTTCTGACCTTCCGCCTCCATCCGTATGCGGCCGCCGCGGATGGGAACCGAACCTGCGACCTCGATGCTCAGTATAGCAGAATGCCATAGACGCTGAATCCCCGCGGTATTCTCTCTCTATTTTCTTTATTGCATGAAAATGTCAGCAACGTAGGGCGAACACGTTACATTTACACACACACGTACACGCACAAAAAACACACTCCGCTAAAGAGTCCAATTAAACTTCATAAATTCGGGTGGGTGATGGCTGTCTTACAGCGGACGCATGTGATGCCGCCGATTGACCATGCGTATATGGGTCATTTTCTGTGGCATACAGGACCAGATTATTGCAGTAATCTCGAATTCTTCTCTCTCCTGTACGTGAAGAAATTCAGGAAATAAAGAATCCCGCATACTCAACCGTATAATCTGCATATTCCAAGAAATGGAATACTCAACCTCCTAGATCAGTTATACTTCGATTGGAAACAGAAGTGTGCGGTTCGTATTTGAGATTTTGATCGAACTCATCGCACGCCCACAGAAAGAAGGTAATGTTGACAAAGTGTACAGACGGCGTTGCGTAGTTGAGGAGCGCTAATCCTGACCGAATGTTGTGATAAACACACCAGTCTCGTGCACGAGGGAGTATAGCAGACACGTTCCCGCTACGATGTTAGCACATGCCCTTGCCGCTCAACCGCGCCGGAGGGCGGCACGCCGAGAGGAGAGCGTCCGATAACGCGCCTGACTGATAACGGCGCGCGTGCACCTCTCATGGCCGGCGCGAGCAGCACAGAAGAGGCGCGAACGCGATCGGAACGCGGCTCTCTGACTGGAACGGATGAATAGATAAATAGTGTTTTCAAAACATAGTGCGTCCACTTTTCTACGTATATAACGGGCCTCGTATACAGGGTGTCCCAACTATCATGCACCAAGATGCCTCGAGCGGCCAGTCGCGCGGCAATATTGCGTGCATTCGCGGGCTTCTTTCAGGCTGGGAAAACCACTCTCATGTAGCACGCATCGAGCAACAGAAAGCTGTATCGGGAGGTTCTCATGTTGCTCTACAATTTTCTCATTGACAGCTTTCATCTAATTACAATATTTGTGAAGTTGAATAATTAATTAAGACTAATTATGTAATTAGGCAGAATGAAAAAAAAATAATATGAGTATCTCCAAGCGACGACAAACAACAGTATACCTTGGTTCTGTCCATTTACGTGGCATTCGCAGATTTTTAAATTTGGTGCATGATAGTTGGGACACGCTGTATACAGTATACTATACGTACGTTGGAAGAAGGACTGCAACGGAAAAGGGGGCTCCGCCGCCACGATCGCCTGGTACGCCTGTTTCCATTCAGGTGAACTCCAGGGAACGGAGAGCTGTCAATGTTTGTGGCACAAAGGGTAAGCGGAAGAAAACAATAACGGACAGAAAAAAGTCACCTCTCAACTAATTTAAGCGCGCTTTTTTCACGAAATAAATTTTGTTGCCAGTTGGCGCTCTTTCTGTCCACGTCTCTTAACCTTTCCCGCCACAGACATTGACAGCTATGCACCAACCATGCTGCCCGACATCCTCTGCTGAACGGAGATCTCCTGATCGTTTGGCATCGGCCTGGCTCTGCGGCGACTGAACTGTCGTGGCGTTCTGTGCAAAAGGTCGCGGGTTCAGTTCCCGCACCCCAGTGACCTCGTTCTAATCGAGGCGCAACGCAAGAACTGCCGTGCGATGATCTTTAGACGCCCGGTGAAGAGGCTGAGCTGTGTATAGTCAGCACGAATCCGCAACTTTGCGCCTCTCCGTTGCGGTAATGCCAGCACGCTATCACACATTTGTTGCCACCACAACTGGGAGGCAATTAATGCACGCTGAAGAGCTCGCATTCGGAACACACCAAAAAGCCGGCAGATCCCACGCTCTGTGATGTTATGCGAATGAGTTTGCGGGGAGCCTACCAAGTTAACGAAATGACCATGAGAGCCCCAAGACGTAGGCGGCTGTTTCATGACCTACATGACACGCATGTCATGTCACTCATGTCATGACATATCATTTATGTTCGTCATACACTCTTGCCATGCTATGCCAATTTTGGTACATACTAAGTTAACGAAACGACCATGAGAGCACCAAGACATAGATAGATAGATAGATAGATAGATAGATAGATAGATAGATAGATAGATAGATAGATAGATAGATAGATAGATAGATAGATACTGTCAAAGTGGCAAATGTTCGCCAAGAAATGCTTCGCATTTAAAAGCTCGAGACAATACATGCGCGGTCCGACATAATGGATTCAAAAATTAAAAATTAGATTATGGGGTTTTACGTGCCAAAACCACTTTCTGATTATGAGGCACGCCGTAGTGGGGGACTCCGGAAATTTTGACCACCTGGGGTTCTTTAACGTGCACCTAAATCTAAGTACACGGGTGTTTTCGCATTTCACCCCCATCGAAATGCGGCCGCCGTGGCCGGGATTCGATCCCGCGACCTCGTGCTCAGCAGCCCAACACCATAGCCACTGAGCAACCACGGCGGGTGACATAATGGATTCACTGACGTGCGCAGTAATCATGCGCGTGAGTCCTGACAAGGCATGCAATGAGACAACAGCGTGCGATAACTGTGATGAGGCATCGACGCGTAAACAGTTGAGCCACATGCTGAAACAGCGTGATAAATAGAGCGCTTGCCGAACTCGGGTCACAGTGTGGGCGCCCAAGACATTGCAGAAATAGTTATCGCCTCGACGGCGGCCCTCGATGGTGATCAGTGATTGTGTTCGCAGAGACGCTGTCAGCTAGCTGTCCTGTACAAGGACGTCGTAATCTCGGATGGGGTCATTACATTCCCTAAGACCAAGATATTTTTCTAGCGTAAAGATTGAAATGTTCATGAACTGGAACCACCATATAGAAAAAAAAAAAAAAAGAGAGAAACTGTGCTGTCTGCGTAAATATATGGAGAGACTTGACGTCGAGCTATAGTTGCTAACAGCTTGAATATTTTGCGTTGCAAGGTCTTTTACGAAGACAACTCACAGAGTAAAGGAACAGTATACGTGCAAGTGCTTGTGCGGTTCCTTTACTGTGCGAGTTTTGTATTCGTGTAAGTTCTTGTCGCGCGGATTTTTCAGGCTGCGCGAGTACGCTGAAACTCCACTTTATTAGCGAAGGCGATGTTTTATCTAGACTCGTTATTATTTTCCTGTTTTAGGTACGTTGTTCTGAAATGGTTAGCTTTTCGACTTATATATAAAATGTGTACAATGACAATTATACAGCGATGAAAACCGCTTTGTTTAAGGTTGACTCAAATTATTAACTGCGCGCACAACCAAACAATTTTTGGTCCATCCTCCGTTGTGGGCATGTGCCGTGTTCTTAACTATCATTACCATCATCATCAAAGGCATATTATAATAGAGCACTGGGAGAGGTGGGCCGTACTCAGAGCCGTTAAGGAGCTCTGTGTCCTTGCCCAAAGCCAAGAGTGACTCAGTGCGACCCTATAAAGGTTTTGAAAGTGAACCAACACAAGCTTAGTTTCGACAGCGAAAACGATATTTTTTTCCTCTTCATTTACCTTAATGGCTCTTTACGTGCTTTACATAAAGGCGGGGGGGGGGGGGGGGGGCAATGCATACTCAGACAGTACACTAAATAATATTCACAGGTTAACAAGATGTGTGGGTAACAAGCAGGTCAGTACGGGCAGACAGTGAATGGTGAAAGCTTCAAATAAAAGAACAAAACGAAGCAAGAAGGTAACAAGGAAACATTTGACAACATAAACAGCGCATTTGCAGGTATGAAGGGGATAAATGGTGGCTATATAGACAGCCCACGTCAAAAAGACGGCACACACAAAAACATTTCGTATAACAAAGAACAATTTTAACAGATAGAAAAGTGGAGGGTGTTTACACATATGGTAATGTAAATACACACGCACGCACACACCCACCCAAGAAAAATAAAGAGATCAAGGTAACAACGACTATAATATTCTCATTAGTAAACAAAATGCGTTTTCTTTTTCATTCGTGTAATGTGGAACCAAGACTAATTCTTATTTTAATCGCCTCGCACTAAAGAATGTCTTGTTACCATCCAGTGTTTTCGAATTGCAAACAGTCAGTGTGTGAGTCATGTGAAGAGTGTTTTTACTCAGATAGCAACGGAGACAATGTCCGAAGGGACATGCGTAAAATGATTACGTAGTTATCGGCATCTAATCGGTGCGTTGTTTATGCACGCCATTTCCCGTGGATTAATAAAAATAGAAATAACAAAGGCCGGCAGTCTGTGTTTGTTCGCAGTATATAGTAACGGCAGTATAGTTGCGAGGGTCTAGCGGCGAGTGGGGAGCAGCTACGTCCTTATCTCGTAATGATGTTGCAGATGGCGTCAGTTGTTTCAATCATCACTCATCTGCTTTTCACGTGTTCTTCACTCGTAATGATGTCCAGATATATGACAGTTATGGCGCATATGTAAAAAAGGAATGTTGTTTTAGCTCTAAAGAACTTTGTTCTTGCGGTTTTTCTTTTTTTTGTACATCTATACCCCTCGCAAAGCCTAAAATTATGAGCAATGAAACAAGGATAATGAGGTGCGCGACCGATCGCAGCTTTTCTCGTGACTAATACAAAATTTCTAAGCGCCGATTTGGGCAGCGTAATCGGCCGTAATTTACGCGGCGCGAGCTTCGCACGATTTTAAGTAATAATCCCACGATTCATTGCACTGCTGATAGAGGACACGACACAATCTTTCATTGGCATCGTTGGTGACAAGCGGGCTGATGACGCTGCCTGGTGTGCCCACGACGGAGCGCCGACACTCCTTATGCCATTACCAAGAGTGGACACTCCAAGAGAGCTTGACCATCTCGCGCATAACTTCGCGTTGAGTCATTGGAATACTCCGCAGAATTCCAAGTGTCATAACAGCCTCGATTCGTCCTTACAATTGCAGTTACCAACAAATCGCTCACGATATGACGCAATACGGCTGCCACTGTTACTGGCTGTGTGTCGGAGTATAGGCTTGAATAGAATTCATACAGCTATTACCCTGAAACATGAGCCCGTTATACTCAGTACGAAAGGGGTTACGTGCAACATTACGCTTGCACGCAAATCACCCACCGCGCTCGCACAATTACCACATATACGCACAAACATACACGCATATACATGCACATATACATGCGCATATACATACATGCATATACATGCACAAACATATATGCACAAGCATACGCTCGATCCCAAATCACGCCCACGTCATTGCCCCGCATCAATGTTTGACTAGGATGCTATACGTTATTATAGCTAATACTATAAAAATTAAGCGTTTTAGCACCCGAGAACTCATGTATTGGCCACTGTTGGTTATTCTTAAAAATATCAGGCGGACGATGAAACGCTCCGAAATCGTTTCGAGGCTGTTGGCAAGAAAATCGTGTCGAACCATCGGGAAAAGGTGTTGTTCTTTTGTGACGGGATGCTATTCCGGAAACACAAATTACCTTGTCAGAAGGAACTGGAGCAACTCGTGGTGCCACAACAACTGCAAGAAATAGTGGTGAAATTAGCAAATGAAGGCATCCTAGCCAGTCACCAGGGCATCACGAAAACAGTAAGCAGGGTAACCGGAGACTTCTACTGGCCCGGTGTCCAGTCCGACACAAAGCGGTTCGTGAAGTCTTGTGACGTATGCCAACGGACGGTTCCTCGTCACCTGGTGGGACGCGCTCCCTTGGGCACCATGCCTATCACCGACATACCCTTCAAGAGAGTTGGTATTGACATCATCGGTCCATTGTCCCCAACCTCTGACAAAGGGAATCGCTATATACTGACTATGGTAGATTTTGCAACGCGATACCCCGACGCAGTTGCACTACCCACAATTGAATCGAGAAGGTTGCAGAGGGCCTCCTAGAAATGTTCTCCCGCAGTTGGCATACCAAGGGAGATCATCAGTGATCGCGGCTCTTCTTTCATGTCGACAGTCATGAAAGAATTTAGTCGACTACTGTCGTTGAAGCAACTGCCTACAACGCCCTACCATCCGATGGCTAATGGTCTGGTCGAGCGCTTTAATGGCACATTAAAACGCATGATATGGCGCATGTGTCAAGAGCGTCCAAAAAGCTGGGACCGTTACCTTGGGCCATTACTGTTCGCCTATAGAGAGCTTCCGCAAAGTAGCACTGGGTTCTCTCCGTTTGAGCTACTATATGGCCGACATGTTCGAGGGCCCATGGCTGTTCTTAAGGAACTGTGGACAAACGCTCGCCTGGACGAAGAGACAAAGACGACATATACCTACATGATGGAGCTTCGGCGACGTCTGGAACGCACATTTACACTTGTACACGAAGAACTAGAGAAGGCGGGAAAGCTGCAGAAAGGCTATTATGACAAGAAGGCCAGGAAGCGAGAACTCTTTCCAGGTGATCGCGTGTTAGTCTTATTACCAGCCGATAAAAGCAAACTGGTGCTCTCTTGGAAGGCCTGTTTCCAGTTGTCGAGAAACGTAGTGAACTCGATTACCTTGTGAAGCTTGGAAATAAGGTCACGCTCTTTCATATAAATATGTTAAAGAAATATGAAGAGCGCAAACCACTAAGCCAACAAATGATTGCAGGCACTATCACCGCTCGGCCGACTCATCGCGCGACAAACCAGGATTCTCCCAGTGACGTACCACATGTAACACCAGGAAAGACGCAGCCTGCGCTGAAATCCACAAACTTGCACAAGCCATTTGTTTTACGCACAGATGTGTTTTCAAGAAGTTTAGGGGCAGGACTGCTCCAGGAACATCAAGGTCGTCTGCACCGAGTGTCTTATACAAACAGGAATTTAAGCCGGTGTGGACAATGTCGGCGCAGACTATAGTCGCGCGGAATTTACTGAACAGTTGTGATGTATTGCCGTTGTACACACACGGCTTTATTCTTTTTAAATGATCGTGGTGTGATGATTTGTCCCGTGTAATATGTTAGTTTGTGTTGGAACTTGTGTCTCACGTCCAGGAACTGTTAGATATGTGTGTACAACGTACTGAAGTTGGGGGAACTCTCTTGAAGGGTATGTCGATGATAGGCATGGTGCCCAAGGGAGCGCGTGACGGTGACGAGGAACCGTCCGTTGGCATACGTCACAAGACTTCACGAACCGCTTTGTGTCGGACTGGACACCGGACCAGTAGAAGTATCCGGTGTCCTTCCTTCCGCATTGGAATGGCTGACAGCCTTGCTTGCGACAACTGCGGCTGCGAGGAAACAATCAAGCACCTCCTCTGTGACTGTTCCCGCTGCAATTTGGCAAGAAAAGTGCCCTCAAACAAACCGTGCTTTCATTCATGCATGAAAAGCACAGAGAACGCACCCACGTTTACACGGCCAGCCATGCAACTTTACCGTCGAACTTCACGCCTGCAGCACGACCACCTCTACCACTGTGGTGCTTGCATCCAATCCTAGCCCTTCTTGTAATTCCCGATATCAAAAAGAAAACGGAGATGTCGTCATTCGCCCTCAAACAAACCGTGCTTTCATTCATGCATGAAAAGCACAGAGAACGCACCCACGTTTACACGGACGGTTCTGTCTCCTCCAAAAGTTCAGCTGGAGCAGTGGTAATTCCCGTGAAATCTGTCACCATCCAATTCAAGACGTCTCACATTACATCATCGACGGCTGCTGAACTCGCAGCTATCCGTGCTGCTTTGAAATTTATTGGTACCAAATCATCACAGTCATGGTCCATCTTTTGTGACTCGAAGGCAGCTCTCCAGTGCCTGCTGTCCCCTGTCAACCACGGACCTAACGCACAATTAGTCGCAGACATCCGACTACTTCACCATCACGCAACCGACAAGGGGCACAACATCATCTACCAGTGGATACCGGGTCACTGCGGAATTTCGGGAAATCACAGTGCGGATGACGCTGCCCGATCGGCCCACGATGGTGCCCCTATTGCATCGATACCACTGTCGAGAACAGACGCAGCCACAAAACTTCGTTCCCTCGCACGCGAGCTTACGCAGACTCTGTGGAACACCAGTGACTTCAGCAACGCACGCCTCCACAGATTGGATCCACGTCTGCAACTCCGTCTTCCACCAGGGTTACCACGAGCGGAAGCAACACTTCTGTGCCGCCTGTGGCTCGGCGTGGCATCCATGAACGCCTATTCATTCCGCATTGGAACGGCTGACAGCCCTGCTTGCGACAACTGTGGCTGCGAGGAGACAATCAAGCACCTCCTCTGTGACTCTCCCCGCTACAATGTGGCAAGAAAAGTGCTCGCGACTGCGCTTGAAAAACTGGACAATCGCCCCCTCACAGAGGAAAAAAGTTTTAGGACACTGGTCTAGACGGGCTTCGGCACTCAAGGCCTTAAGGGCTCTGCTGAAGTTCTTAAGGGCTTGTGAATTGTGCGACCGGCTTTGAACGTTGTAGCGCGTAGGGTCGCGTTATTGCGCGAATTTTCTTACTTCAATTTTTTTTCTTCTATCACCTTTTATTCCCTTTACCCCTTTCCCCAGTACAGGGTAGCAAGCCGGTATTTACACTGGCTAACCTGCTTGCCATATATTTTACACCCTCCTTCTCTCATCATCGTCACCCATCATGCGCCTCTTTCTTCCCTCTTTCTTTCCCCCTTCCCCTTCCCCCAACGCAGAGTAGCTGGCTAGAGGAATTTACCTCAGGCCGACCTCTCTGCATTTCGCATCATTAAACTTATCTCTCTCTCTCTCCTTGTTTTTCTTTTTCTTTCTTTCTTTCTCTCTCTCTCTCTCTTGTAAAGCTTGTAAACTTCAAAGGTACTAAAAGAGGTGGAATGGCGAAACCTTCGTCTTGGAAGGATCTTGAAGCGAAAGCTTGAGCATGCGCACAAAAAAGTGAGGTAACAGAAAACAGCCAGGTCAGTGCTTCGCTCACAAACATTTTATTTGACACACAGATCTTGCAACAATCTTGCCACACATTCAACCACACTAACGCATTCCATCACACTGTGTCTTTTTTCTGGCGTTTTACGTACCAAAGCCGTCCCACTGTGTAACCACATCGAATGAATGTACGCGATTGCGCGCATTTGAGAGCACAGCCCCTGGAATGAATCGGGAAAGAACGGATATATAGGATGCGAATTTCATCTACTGTATAGGCGTTATTACGGAAGCACACAATTGTCATAGTACCATACCTGGAATAAATTAATTGCGGACTGCGAAAGCTGGTATAGATGACAGCAGAAAGTAAAGAGAGGAATGTGTTAGTCTGTGCCTGACTAACTTCAATGCTATATCTATCCTCGTGATGGCCCATTTGGAACGTAAGCGCAATTGCATTCCACAAGAAAGAGTTTCTGTTGGGCGGCTTAAAACGCGTGAATCTCAGACAGCGAAGCATACGTCAGATCAAGCTAAGCTTCACATATATGTCAGTGTTTCAACGCAACACACATATATATTTTTTTTTCAGCGTACACTGAAAATTACCGCGCCATGTAAATTCTTGTTGCAAGTATACATCTATACTTTTGTCTACGAGGCGTACAGTCGCCAGCCATTTCGGTCGGCCCAATTACAATGGTCGCTTCGGGTCAAGTTGACTGTGTCATTCCGAGCCGATAGGCGTGCCAGATAATGCGCGGCATCGGCGTCCCTCGCCGCCGTCACAGCGCCGATAGCGGCCGGCCGCCGATCGGGGGCGGTGCTGAAGTACGCGGACGGACGCATGTGCGAAACAGTGGCGCTCAGCCGGCCGCAGGAGAGCCTATAAAACAACCCCGCCCTTTCCACGGAGCTGTCAGAGTGCTCGTGAACTGCGTCTCGCTTCCACGGAAGAGCACTTCCGCGAGATCCCAGCCCGTATTGCTTCCTGCAGCCGCTGTTTTCTGCAAGTGGGATACGCATAGACGAAAGGTGAGCGAAATGTGTGTTAATACGTTTGACGAATACGATTAGGGAAATTTCGTTCTTCCGACGATGAAGTGGGAGAATTGAAGAACATTGAAGCCGTGTGACTTGCTGCGAAACACCCTCCGCATAGCATTATCTCGCTAGCATTCTGAAGAACTTGCGTACACTTTCCGCATTAGCTTATTGTAAGCAGGGTATCGTTGTCATACGTGCCAGGGAACCGCGCTTTTGTTGTGTACTACGTCTGTCATTTCCCTCAGCGCTCCTATCGTACTCGGAGTGACAGTTGCTCTAATTGCTTCAGGCAGCAATGGCGACGGAAGCTTCTACTGGGCCTGAGGCGGTCGTGGAGTCTCCTCCGGTCACCGAAAACCACGTGGAATCTGAAGTGAAGCCGGCGGTTGTGGAGCAGCACGCCTCCCCGGAAGCTGAGGAGCCAGCTGCCAAGCCTGCAGAGACTGTGCAGGACGCACCCAGTCCTTCCGAGCCCGCGAAGGATTCGGAATCTTCTGCCAAGACTGAATCGCAGGAGGAAGACCAACAGGTTGGTGACCAGATTGTCTTCATGTCGTCAACTGCAATGACGTGTCGGGGCAGTTCCTTCTGGACCGCGTTCTATAGCATGGTGTCCCGTTTTGTTTTTCGGTGCTTTCTTCGTTGTCACATCACATTCTGCCACTTTTCTTCTAATCCGATGGCTCACCATCAGTAAGACTCGGCAGCTAGTTAGCGCAAGATGTCTGTACGCGCTTTACTCTTGACTATTATCCAGCACCCTAGCTCTGAGACCGCCTTCACATCTCGTTCCGCAATTAAGACAGCGTCGCGCAATGTTCTCACTTCCAGAGTGACAAGCCGGAGAGCCAGCAGGCACTACTCGCCGCGCCAGAACCTCCCAAGGCGGACGCTCCCGTCAGCGAACCTTCACCTGCTGCGGATACAGCAGCACCTGCCGCTGAAGTGAAAGCTCCCACCACGGAACCCGCAGACACGAGCAAGTCCGAAGCCAGCGCCAAGGCTGAGGACGTGAAGGCGGACGCCGCCGTTGACGTGGTCGCCGACGAGCTGAAGGACCTTGCCGTCAAGGACGACACCGAGCCGAAGAAGGCCGACGAGCCCAAGCCATCCGAGTCCGACGACAAGCCTGCATCTTCGGAGGCCCCAGCGGAAGGCGACGCTTCGTCAAAGGCGCCTGAAGCAGACAAGCCCGCCGCCGAAGGCGAAGAAAAGGGAAAGAAGCAGCGGCGTTGCGTCATAGTTTAGCTTAATATAGGTTCGCTATTCACTATTTATATGAACATCCTTTTTTACAAAGTGTTCTTTAATAAATCTTTTTTACACACCGCCGCAACTGCCCTGCTCGCTTATCCCGTTATTTATTGCATATGCGCGCTATTTAAATTCTTTCTTCCTGCCCGCAGAGGTTGCGTCAGCGGTCATATCAGTAGCGCACTCAGGATCTCTGCCAGATGAGGGAGGGGGGGGGGGGGGGGCAAGTACTTCGCATAATGTGCAATTTCCTTGCTTTGACCCAGTGGCGCACCGAGAGAGAGAGAGAGAGAGAGAGAGAGAGAGAGAGGGGAGGGGCGGGGGCGTCGGTGCGCCACTGGGTTAATGTTGCTGCCTTTCCTCTAAAGATGTTGCCTAAGTGGCTTATCGAACTTGCTGTTCGTTCACCACTTGCACACTGGTACGTCGCTGCACCGTTAAGCACTTTCGCTCGTGTGGTTTGTCCGCTTTCCATGACAACCGGAAGATTGACCTGTCGCTTCATTCTAGCCACCATCGCATACGTACCTTTATGTAAATAACTGTTTTTTATTTTAAGGCTACCGCGATGCCGTTAACGCCCAGCGACTCTGACCTGCATCACTTGGCTGAAATGTTTAGACGACACACCGTCCGCGACGGCAACAGTTCGCGCGCAGACGTACTACATGTATCAACGTGGCCTAATATACACATCCTGTCTCGAGTACGTCAACGTACGTGATGCGCGGGCGCCAAATACACTCGAGTTCTCCTGCCTTCTATCTTCAGCGAGCGGCGTGCAAATGCATTTCTTACGTTCACTAATCTTGTTGTTCTCGTCTTTGCCATTGTTCGAGACGCAAGAGGGGTGTATAATACCCCCCCCTCTGGTTCGCTATCGTACACTGCCTGGTTCGATAATCGATTCGGCTGCCTTTAGCGGGGGGCGACGTCTGCCCTAGGACGATAGCTAGGTGCCGACTGGCACGTAAGTTTGCAGGCAGTGCTCGCAACTTCCTCGGTCTCGTGTATATACGGAGGATCTCGCGATAAGCGGGGTCGAATCGGATAACTGCTGTCGCGTACTTAGATCACGCAATTTCCTCTGTAACGATGTCGAGTTAATCCGGCGTGTTTTTATATATACGTGCATTACTTGAGTGCTAGACGACTCGGAAGTCTATATGTCGCCTCGTATGATTCACAAGACACCCCCTTCCTGGGGGGGGGGGGGGGGGGGTTAGAGGGGGTGAAAGCGATGAACCTCTCCGATAGTTTGGAACAGTATATGAAGCTAGGTGATTTTGATGCAGGACCGTGCAGCGGTAGGACTGCGCGAAGGTGAAGATTTCGGTACTCTCTCGAGTCCAATCTTAGCGCTTCCTATCTAAACATGCAGATACTTCTCAGTGCATTATGAATAAGTGACCTTCCAAGGCAGAATCTGAACCTCGCTGTAGGTTTGTACCGGCCAGCTCAGCGCCGACGAACAAGAATTGGCACGCTCCGGAAACGAGAGCGGTGACCAGCACGCTTCTGCAGCAAACTGTACGTACGACGAACTTGCAAGCTTCCTTAATAACCTTAATAGCTTTATCTTGCTCATTTATCCCGTGTACCCGACACCCGGTGCAGAGGCAAAGTCACGTCGCAAACCTGTTATCTCTCTAGTTATCCTGTGCGTCTTTAAAATAGCATGCAAAGCCACGTATAGTGACAAAGGCTCTCGACGATAAAAACGACGAGGCCACGTGGACATCTCGACGTTGTCTCGCCCAGAGGGCCGACTTCGTCCTCTCTAAAATCGTAATATTCGCAGTTGAACAAGCGGGGCTATGCACGAGGTGTTTCTGCGACGATTGTCTCGAATTATTGCTGTATCTTATATCACATAGTCGTCATTATACTGCTTCACTGCAATTGCGCACGTGCGGTAGACCTTCGGACATGCGCATAGGTAACTGCAGGAACGGCAACACGGGATGCGAGATGTACGGATGACCTTTGCTTGCTTAAACTTCCAGTCGCCGCGGTCAGCGGAAGTTTTTGCGTTGCTCACCAATACTCTCTTTGGTTAACCAAAGTTATTAACCTTAGCGCACACACTGAAACTGCGGAAGTGAAGTCGGCCAGACCTCGAGAGTCTCCTAAATATAGTACAGCTCTCTGATAACAGCGCCAGTTTTCAGATATAGTCGTCCACAAGACCAGCAGGTGCTATTCTCGTGATTATACTTTGTGGATATGGTTCGAGCACTGGCAGCAGCTTCAGAGCTTGAGATAGCGCGCGACTTAACTGCATGCGCGGCCACGCCAAGTGCAATACCACGCACGTTGTTTTTCGCGAGTGGCGATGCTTGATCGGTGCCTTTTGGTCACAGCAGAGGGCCCGCGTGCACTACACAACAGTGAACGTCTCTGTATACCTTTTTGCTGATTTTCGTTTCCTCAAGAACAGTAAACGAGATAACGGCAACTGACAGCGACAATACTGAAATGACAAACAGCTTTATTTTGAGATGTCTTATGTACAGGTTATGAGGAACACTTGCGCATCCATGACCAGATGAATCGACAGTTGAAGCATACTACAGGAGCTACACTTCTTTCAGGTGAGACTCCTGCAGTAGCCTTCTGCACAGATGTGGCACACTGCAAAGAAAATAAATGATAGTTCGTAAAACTAACGGCATGCACGAAAACACCATGTAAGCATCTTTGGCATAATTTTGAGGTTTTCAATGTACTCTCGGACGTGTTGCACCTCTGATGCGAGTGCTATATATATATATACACTTTAATAAACTATTTCGGATGTTTTAAGGGTTTCTATATGTTGCATAGTGAACAGGCGCAACGTGCACGCATTCTCAGTATGTGCCGAATAACGCCAGACTGAGTACTGCGGGAAGCATACAATGAAAAAAAAAAAAAAGCGCAATGATGCCAACGACATTGTTTTCCACCGCTTGAAGTGGCGCCAGCTGGCAGTTTCGTGACGGCTCAGTCCTCCTAGAGCCGATCGGTCGCCGAAGTTTGTTCAACAAAACCTCTAAGCAAGGCATACATTTTTCGGCGACTTCCCTGTAGTACCAGTAAAGTATATAAACTATAAAAATTGCAAATTTTCCTTGGTTGGCGGAGTTGCCAACCAAAGCCGCGTTCTTGAAGAAAGCAACGCGCCTTCTACAAGAACACCTTCGGCAAGCGCACGCTCGCAGTGCCTACTATTTTCTTTGAGGAGAAAGGCACGTCTGCATGTTGAGCATGTTTTGAACCAGTCGCATTAAGAGGAAAGATTTAGTTCGGAGCCAACTCCGATGTTCCAATTCAAGTACTCGCGATACCCAGAAATGTTCTCGTTAGACACAGTGTAGGAAGCAGAACTTTGATTTATGGCCTCGTATTTTTATTGCGGCACCAGGACAGTTCAGGCGAATTTTCACCGTCGCCGTAACGCTCCGTATAAAGTCCAAGTGCGATAAGGTCGCGCTCCGCATGCTGCGGGTGCGAGGGAAATCGGGAAGGATGGTGGCTCAATTGATGCGCGTCGTCATCCCGCGCGTCCATTGTTGGAGGTCACATGATCAAGCATGCGCAACGGGAGAGGGGAGTTGAGCGCGCGCTAGGGGGGGAATGTCAAATGAGCGCGCGTCTCCTCCTATAGCTCGGCCGTGGTTGCGCATGGCTGTCCGCGCGCCCTATCTTGGAGGTAATCTGCAAAGGCTGCAAAGTTATGAGCGAGCAGACATGGCTGGTCGCTTTATGTGCGCTGTCTTCCCGCGCCTGGTGTTGGAGGTCGCGTAATCTCAAGTTTCGGAGACGCGATGGAGCGTTCGCTCCCCTAGGCCGGCGCTCTTATCAAGGCAGCGTAGTGACATCGAGTGTTCGCAGTCATCGAGTCATATCTGTTCATGTTTGTTTGTGCGCACGTGACACCATGCTTGGTAATTTAATTATTACGCGAATGTTTACTGCAATTTATACGGCCGATATAACTACCAAGCTTCGCGTAGTCGTTTAACTGCTATCAAAGTTTCCCCTTTCACGCGAAACTGCACCTTTTCTTACAAAAACTGCCGAGAATCGGTAAGTTTAAAAACATTGAAGCACGAAGATTACAAGTCCACAACTGTGCACCAAAAATCTTTATCTCAGTTTTGCAAACGGCATTTCTGAAAGCATTTGAAGCAGACAAATGTGATATCTCAATTTACAGCTTACGTGAAATTGTCAAAGTGTTTACAATGATTTGGCAAAAGCCCTACTCGCAAATTAGTTACACATTTCAGTGCACTGTAGAACATGAAATTTGTTCGCTCTTTTAGACGTTTCAATTGGTGCAGTTTACAAAATGATGGTACTGTTTTTTGAGCTGTAGACTTGATGTTCAAGTTACCTTCTCTGAAAAAAAAAAATGGCAATAGCTAACATTTGCGGGAAGCAAACAACTATTACGAGAGCTTGTTGCGACCGGAAATGAACAATTTCTTTAGAGCGCAGCTCTTGGGCGCCCCTTCCTGGTTTTGAGCGTCGGCGTCCCTCGGCGTAACTGCTCGTGCCACTGCGCGTGCGTTGTTCTTCCACAGCTGGCTCCGATGCCGCTCGTCATGCCAGAGTTCTCACACTGCCCCTCCCTCTGCGAAGGCGCTGACCGCACGGGTCCACTGCAGTCGGTGCGGTGATTTCGGCCAAATAATTTTTTGCCTCACTACATCGCGGAATGAAAACACGTATATAGCTGCGCTCAAAATTCGCATTCGTTTTTCGTAATCGTCGACAACTTTTTTTTTTTTTTTCCAATTTTTAGTCACCTGCACGCAGTCGCTTCAAGGCACTGAAACATGGCAACTACTACTGCCCACCGATTTTACGAAGTGTACATTCTTGCATTTTACTGTTTACCTTAGGCCAATTATGTGGCGTGCCAACAGTTGTTCTCAAGCTAGTGATATTACAATGAAATTAGTGAAACAGCGATATTATATTCTTAATACACTTTTTGCATATTTCACTGCTTAAAGCTTGTTCTCTATTTCGAATTCAGACTTTGCCAGCCTCACACCTTATGAGGCACAAATTGTGTCACGATGCATCGCAACCAACATTACGCCATTACTATGTTCTATTTGGTGTAAGCTTTTAAAAATGTAAACAAACTAATTTGTCAAATTTAAGCGAGATGCACGATGATGTGCTGCCCGAGGCAATGCACACCACAATTTCAATAACATATGCGAGCAGGAAGTCAGTGAGAAGTGAAGGGCATAAAGAGTGTCAAAAAAAGGAAGCGGTGCTGATTTATGCTTCCTGCATAACCTGTCCTTTGCGCTGCTGAAGTCATGAACCAACCAGTCCAAATAGTATTTTGGTATAACAGATGGCTTGCTAAATGTGCATGTGTGCTTGCAAATAAAGTATAAAGAAATACAGAGGGCAGAACGATACACATCAGTATAACACAGCATGGCTGATGGCACATATTATGCTACCCCAAAACGGTCCTATGATCATTAAGCAAAGATAGATGCAAAAATTTTATTACAATTCTGGCAGAGGAGCTTAATGCTTCCTGAAAATGTGTTGTGTTAAGCTTACCAGCCCTCTCGAAGAATCCTGAAGCAGCCTGGCAACGAGAAGTCAATAACTGTAGACCCTTCCCTGTGGAAACCAGACACGGACAAGTCACCTCCATCGAACACAGCATCCAGGAATGGCCAGAGACTCTGGAATTCCTGTGGGCAGGTCAAGAGGATGCATATGTATGAAAGTTCCAAACTTTGACAAACTACAATGACAAAACAGCTAGTCGGTTCTTCACCTGTATGGTAAGAGTGCTCATCTCTGAGCTCACATTGGCACTTGTTAGTGCCAGTGGTCCACCACAGAGCTTTGTAGTCTGCCTGATGAAATTGCTGTCTGGAACTCGGACGCCGACGAGGTTTGTGAATGGATTCAGAGCAGGATTCAGGCGTGGCGTCCGGCAGAACACTGCTGTTACTGGTCCCGGGAAAAGCTGGCGCAGTAGGTGCTCAGGGATGGAAACTTCAGCCCACCTGGAACAGGCATGACGCAGTAAGTTCGTACATATCTAGACGCTTAAGCGAAAGCCCTTGAAGGCATACTGTGCAACATCACGCGCAGTACAATAAGCAAGCGTACTCCACGCTAAACATAAAGTGAAGCAGTGACATTATGATTCTTTTCGCCGCAACAGCACAGCCACTTACTGCGATATATCAGCAACGTCGTGCACGCAGATTGCGACAGGTTTTCCGGCATCTCTTCTTTTCAACTGGAATAGCCGCGCAACAGATTCTGAATGTTGCGCGAGTGCCGCAACGCCATAGATCGTGTCTGTGGGCACTGCGATCACTCCACCCGCCTTCAATATAGATGCTGCTTCTTTGGCTGCGTCAAGTCCTAGGAAAACAAAGACAAAAACCAAACAGTTGCTGGCCAGGTAGTATCGCGCACGTGGGATCTAGTCGCCCTCTAGCCCTGTGCCACCGGCACGGTGCTACACAAGCTAAGCTGCAAACAACGCCGAACATGTAGTTACTCCAGCGCGTATAGGTACAGAGGAAATGTAAAGACTCATCACGTACACAGACGCTGAGTACAGCTCCATCGGTCGCTGAGCGACTGACGTTATTGCATCAGCTGCGAGTGCAGTATGAATGGCACGTACCATGGTTTAGAGGAGACGTGACTGGGATAACCTTGGGAGTGCTGGACATTGTATCGCGTTCGTGTTTCCTGACTATAGCGGAACACAATCCTTGGAAGCGTGTCTTTGTTACATTGACGCGCATAATTCAGTTACAGGGGAAACTAAACGCCACATCACACGACCGCAGCGTCGAAAACGAAAATTCTGGGCAGCGCCATGTTTAAAAACTAGGTTGTGGTAAAAGGCGAAGCAATATAAATATTTTGAGCACATAATTTACAAACAAAAACTTTATTTATAAACAAAAACTTTTTTATTTAAGTTCTTGTTGAATAAAAAATTGAAAATAACGTCTAGCTTAATGTTTTATTTAAAACTGTTGGCTTGCGGTTCTTGGTCACTTACGCTTCTGGTTTTGCCTAATCTCAATATGGCAGCGGCCACACGCGAAAACATGGAAGGTATGGAAGGCAAGCAGCATTCAGATAAACGAGTGTTTACCAAAAGAAAATGGAACAAGCCGTCAAAGAATTTCAGCCGACGGGGAGAAAGGGAGTCAATGAAAGTTTACAGAAAGAGACAGACAAAAGGTCTGACGGAGACAGAAGAAATCGAGAGGCTGCGAGCTCTTTACGAAGACGTAAGTACGCTGCCAGCGCCTAATTTTGACAACAATATAAGTTCGAGTGCGTACGGTACAGTAAAATACAGCACGCTGATCTCGCACATTTCGGCTAAGGAGAATGCGTGTCGAAAATTAGTTCCCCTCACTTTCTTGTAAATCTCGGCGACGGTACAAATACTTTAGCGCGAGACTGAGCGCACTGACAAGCATTTGATCAGCACCGTGTTACTCGATTAAGATCTGTCTTTCTTTTTCGTTTAGTTCGACTCCAAGACCGTCGAAACCTTCAAGGACTTTCCGCTCTCGACGAAGACGCAACTTGGTGAGTTGATCTGCCACGTCCCTCATTCCGTCGGCGAGCAGCGATCTGGCGATGCTTTGACAATTGGGAGTATTTGACGATTGTGTGTATTGGACATGACCAAATCACAGCATGAAACTCCATGCTGTCTCGCTGATTACATGTCTCAGCGCATGTACTGCTTGCACGCATGTACTGCTTTCCACAACAACCTTGTTTGTGTTTGCCATGCGTGGTACGGTACGCAAGCCTCAATGCTGACGTTTGTCTTTTCGCATCATTTTTGCGCCACTTTTTTTTTTTTTTTAGTTTCAACACAGTGCAAAAAATTAAGGTTATTCGCAAAACAGCTTCACACTTCCTTATTCGTTTAGCTTAAATACTCCTTGGAAAAAAAAAAATTGTTTACATGTAAGCAGCAAATTCAATTTAGAGTCGACACACTACAGCATCCAGTTTGCAAGGTTTAGAGGTGTACTTGTTTGTGAATTGCGTTAACTTTAATAAGACATTTTCTACAGGGCTTCAAGAGGCTGGCTATGTAACACCAACTGAAATTCAGCGAGAGGCCATTGGACTTGCATTGAGAGGTCTTGACATCCTTGGAGCTGCTAAGACTGGCTCTGGGAAGACACTTGCATTTCTAATACCGGTAAGAAATGACTTCATTAGAAACACTAAAGCATTGTTTACCTTGTTCTACACATGTTTTTATAAGCCATCGACATTCACTTTCTGACAAACTGGCAGCTGTTTAGAAATATGGATATTGTAATGGGAATACTTCAATCATGCCCAACATGTGTTATGGAAGAATAAGAAAAAAAAATTTTTTTTTTTTTTTTTTTGTTTATGCTGCGGAGGTCGCTTGATATTTTCAGAGTTGTCTTCTGCACATGCTATGTTGCAGAGGCATTAGAATTATGAAAAACTGTTGGTTCTTATCAATCAACCAGTCAATTGTGCCAAATAGAGCACGAACAGGCATATAAATGTGAGGCAACAGAAATATAAAGTTGTAGGAGGGGTTCCTGTAGTAAACATACGCCTGCATCGTTCACATGCATGAACTTAAACAGGTCCATTATTAAGGGAATGAACCTAAAGCACATTAATGAACGTGCAGAATGTGAACATGAAGCATGTTCATTCTTGTTTGCCAGATGTGTAGCTATCTAGAACACCTTTGAAGTAGTTATACGATGTTAAAGTCCTAATTTGCTTGTCATTGAAACACAGTTCTGGTTATTGTACAGTTGCGTATCATATTGAAAGCTTCAGGCATTTCTGACTACTGTTTTTCTTCATGTAGGTGCTGGAAAAGCTGTACTGCGAAATGTGGGCACGCACCTATGGCATTGGCGCCCTCATTATAACGCCGACACGGGAGCTGGCTTACCAGATTTTCGAAGTGCTCAAGAAGATTGGTGTGCACCATGACTTCTCAGCTGGCCTTGTAATAGGAGGAAAGGTAAGTGCAATACCGCCTCACGTACATCGCCAGTAATTTTCTTGTTCCTCCGCATGCAAAAACAAAAAAAAGTTGTTAAACCTGGTGCTGAAAATGTGGAGTTTTCTCACAATGGGTGCCTACGGTATATTTTGTGTAACTGAAGGTTGTAGTGTTGCACTTTTCTGCATGGGGCCCATCATGTAGCATGCACAGTCTGCACAGCCAAGCTGTTAGGAAGTGTGTTTCTTTTCTTGCCTCGCATCTCCTGAAAGCTTTTTCAGTTACTAGATGCCCCAGCTTTCCTTCCAATAACTGAAAGTTTCATATCTATTCCACTTGCTTATTCTCAGAAAGGCGGACGTTGCATACATATTGAATTGTCACAACCACTCATCTGCTTGGATGCTGGCATGCCTGGCTGAATGGTGTTTGTTATTTACTACTACAAGGTTAATTGACAGTCCTTACGCAGGAGTGGGCTATAAGTAAATAAGCAAGTTTCTGCAGAATGAATTATTGCAAGGGAAGGCAGGTTTCTACAGCACACTGGCACGCAGAACGGCGCAGAAACCACTTGATGTCCCAGCTAACGGTTTTGCTGCTGCCTCTTATTGAGTAGTGATACACGTGTGTTTCGCGTGCCCCCTTCTCTAGGACTTGAAGTTTGAGAGCAAGCGAATGGACTCGTGCAACATTGTCATTTGCACACCCGGTCGCCTGCTGCAACACATGGATGAGAATCCATTGTTTGATGCCACTCAGCTGCAGATTCTTGGTGAGTGATTTGCAACATTCAATGTGTATGCACAGAACTAACCATTTTGAAGTGTCGGTATAGGCACCCTGTGCTGAAGGTTTCCGCAGTTGATAGCAGTGACAGAACACACAGCCAAGCAAGGGGAGGAAGCAAAACTGGAATGACATTGTTCAGATTTGCGATAACACTGTGGAGCACTTATTGAAAGGCATGAGTGCTCAAGATCGGCAATTATTAACATGTGTTCAGCATGTAAGGTTAATACAAGTGATGAAGCATGGCTGCATCTCTTGGTGTTTACGTAATTTTATTTTCTTCACAGCCCCAGAGGTTGATGACGGCATCATTGGTGTGATAAATGAGTCGCAGCACCCTCTGACCAGTGCAGGGTGCCCATAGTAAACTATGTCCAGGATATACTACTAAACATATTCTTTAATACAATTACAATATAATGACAATCTTGTTCACTGGTGTTTTTCAGAACTGTTGTAATGGCCTGGATAGCTTGCAAGCAGGATGCAAGGATTGTGCATTCTGCTTTGCTTTGCTTTTTGACACTATAAAATATCTCGTTTACTGCTTAAGATGCCAATGGCAATGCTACAATGTGGAAGTTACCAGTAGTACACTTACTCACGTGCTGCAGACAAATGTATTGCGAAAATACATGCAATAGCTGTTCTATATATTTTGGCAGCAACATACTCGCAATTGCCCTTTTGAAAGATTCTGGAATTTGTGTTACATTTTTTCACACCAATGTGTCAGCTGCACATTTTCTTTCCTTTCTTTTTACAGTCAGAATTTACACTTGTGTTTTTAACACTAGCGATTACGTGTTCTAACTTCTTTCAGTACTGGATGAAGCGGATCGCATTCTAGACCTGGGTTTTCAGCAGACGGTCAATGCAATTATTGAAAACATTCCACTTGAACGGCAGACATTGCTTTTCTCTGCAACACAAACCAAGTGAGTGAAAGACTTGTTGCCATTATATTAGCAGGTATTACTCTGTAGATTTAAAGTCTGCTTTGCCATTTTCTTACGGCTTACATAGGGCCAAATACTTTTTATCTTTAAATGTACTGGTGGGCTAGTTGGTTAGTCATGATGGAATATGGCAGCGCACTTCGAAAGAACGACATAACATAGAATTAACAGTGCTCATGGTTGTCCATTCTGTGTTACGTCGATTTTTTAGCTGTATGCTATTCAACAATGAATTTTATTCCTTAGGTCAGTCAAAGACTTGGCAAGGCTGAGTTTGAAGGACCCAGCTTATGTGTCAGTTCATGAGCATGCAAAGTTTACAACACCTGAAGGCCTCAGACAGGTATGTTGGTCAATTTGGTCATTACAAGTGCTATTCCATATTATACTTTTGGCGCTGTTGTTTGGGTGCTTAAGCGAGTTAACCTGTATACTGTACTTTCAAGTAGTACACATTCCTGTGTGAACTTTGGTATTCTGTTCCTTCTTATTTTGGAAATTGTCATGGGCGGCTCTTACAGATCTTTTTAACTCTCTTTAAGCTTGCCTTATGCTAGATGGCTTTTTCTTGTGCATTTGGCAGGCATGTGTATTTTGCAAAATAATGTGAGAAGGAGATGGTAGGTTACAATGTTGAATGTTATACAAGCAGGGCTCACTTTTTTTAGTTTCGGTACTTGTACAAACTTGCATCTATGTTCTTACTTAGATTAAGTACTATTTAGGACTTGCATTCTGTTTAACGGCTGGGTAAAATATCTGATGTCAATCCTATTTTGTCTTTCCTACAGAGCTACGTTGTTTGTGAGCTCCATAACAAGCTGAATCTGCTTTGGTCATTTATACGAAACCACCTCAAGCAGAAGATTCTCGTCTTCCTGTCCAGCTGCAAACAGGTATTTAGTGGTTTGCATTTGTTTGTTTCATTTTTTGCTTTTTATTTTTGCCTGTTGCATCAAATAATAGTTCTAAGCGTTTGTTACTAGACTAGGCTAGTGTAACAAGCAAAAAATGTAATCTTACTCTGCACCCTCTGCACTTACAGCTGACTTGTTCTACATATCTCTTGGTCTATCAGATCACAAAAAAAAGTCATGACAAGCCTTACTCTAATGTGCCAGCAGTAATTTAAGGCAATCCTTGTTTTGTCCTGAGCCAGTTCTCACAGCACGTTTCTCTTCAGTAATGTGTGCAATATTCTTTTGATGCTGGTGAGACAAATTTAATGAATGATTATTCGATTAGTCTAGCTTTAAAGCTTTAGACAGGCTGTGTTCTTTGGGCAGGAATGAAGATTCACCACAGCTAAAGTGATATGTGATTGTGCAGCCACTCCAAAACGGTCTCAAGCCACCGCATCTTTGACCAGAGCTGCTGCTGAGTGCGGTGGTACCCCTACTAAAATCCTGGCATTTTAATGCATGGGCAATGAGAAAAAGATTTTTCTTCAATGTGTAGAGTTCTGAACATCTTAGATTCAATGCAGGCTGCATAGCAATCTCCAGTACTAGCTCTTGTCCTGCACTCAGTTGTGGAATTTGAAGAGTGTTTTGCCTGTGTTTGCCAGGTTTTTGATACTTTTAATACCAGGTGCTCTAGCACAAGCAGGGAAGTATGTATAAATTTTTAAAAATTAGCTTAGCTTGCACTGGAGGTGCAATGCTAAAGAGACAGCGGAGCGGATGGGCACCTATCTAGTCCTGGCTTTTGGGCTAGGCTAAGCACTGCCAAGTCATCCCCAGCACTTTCTGGAATTTATTGATTATTGATCGATTATTGATTAGCTATTGATTGGCTATCGCAAGGTATTGGCCAGGTATTTGAGCTAGGCTGAGCACTACCAAGTCATGCCCAGCATTTTCCAGAACTTATTGATTATTTATCGATTATCAATTAGCTATTGATTGGCTATCGATGACTGACTAAGCTTAAGTAGTCCCAACCATGCTTAGCTAGACTTAGCCAGGCTCAGCTTCGCTAGTTCACCGGGTATGTTCCATTGCTCTTGGACCCTTTCTGCACAGCCGCCAGGATCGGCCCACATTTTTGGATTCAGCAGAGACATTATGTCCGGCTTAAACAGCTCCGCTGTTAAACACAATGAGCTGAGCGTGTGCTATATAACTTTCATGTGTTTGTGCCATTTGGGCCTGATGACTTGCTATGTTTATATGAAGCCCAGTAGGAGATGTTGCCAGGCTACCTGTTATCATTTTCTTGTGTAATAACGTGTTATATCGTTGTGATGCACTGTTTTTATTCTTCACTGTGCTCTGTCAAAGCACAGTGATGGTGAAGAGAGAGAGCAATCTCTCTCATCCCGTTATACAGCGAGCTAAGAACTAACCACTTGCTTATTCTTTTTTTCTTTTCTGCCTTTGTCCCAACTCAGGTCAAGTATGTGTACCGAGCCTTCTGTCGTATGAGACCTGGTATGACCATCCTGGAACTCCATGGCAACATGTTCCAAATGAAACGCATGGCCGTGTATGATGAGTTCTGCCGCAAACAGAGTGCTGTTCTGATCGCTACCGACATTGCAGCACGTGGCCTGGGTAAGAGGTTGCAGGTGTTGAGCCCTGCCTGGCAGTTTTGCGCAGTGGAGGGCTTGTTCTAGTATTCCACCTACCAATTCATCATAGTATTACTTCCTTATTTCTGTCCCTAATATGTAGCTGATGTATCTTTTAGGCCGAGTATATGCAATCTTCAGCTAGACTGAAATGACAGTATCTGACTACAGCTGTCACCAGGCTTGTGTTGATGTAATAATTGTTCGGAAGGGCGAAATAAATTTAGAACTTGAGGCAGTAAGTAAAAGTTATATCGACTTCAATAATCGCAGCAGCTTATTCGCTATTTTAAATGGACTTGATTGGCGGCGCTGACTCACTAATTTTACTAAATGCAGTACACTATTAGGTGCACATTGATTTGTGTTTAGCTAGGTTCATGTGACATGGGTATACCAGAAAATTTAGTGCATATGTGTGTTCTGTACCATTTGCCATGAAGTAGTGCTTACTCTAATTACAGTACTGCACTGTCCAGAATTTCTTGTCGAGTTATTTTCTCTCATTCTTGTAATACTTAGGTTGTAGGAAAATCATTTTGTCTTTTTGCGTACTGTTCAGTCAAGCTAGTTGTTACGTTTACCCTCTTCAGATTTTCCAGCCATCAACTGGGTGGTCCAGTTTGACTGCCCTGAAGATGTCAGCACTTACATTCACAGAGCCGGGAGAACAGCCAGGTCTGTGCTGGTTGATTAACTTCATTAACTCATTGAATGAAGTGCTGATTTTGCTCAGCACAGTTGTTTTGTGGGACCTAAATGTACTTAACATTTTTCGTTGCTGTACCTGTAGGTTCGAGAAAGATGGCGAAGCACTACTGATCTTGCTTCCATCAGAAGAGCCAATGGCAGAGCAACTGACACAGAACAAAATACCAATATCAAAAATACAGTGAGTACGATGAGCATGAATTTCCTAGTGGTATGGTGTTTTGGGGACAAAAGGATTATGTCGTGCACTTTGCTGATGAAAGGCTACTGTAGGCATTCAAAGAAAAGCAGCCTGTCTCAAAAATTGCTCTCTTTGTGACTTTCATCATACTACTTTGTAGATCAGAACTTTTCTGAAGAATTTTCTTGCAGTTACTACCAGGTGCTTGCACTATTTGATCAAAACAAATATTCATAAAGGGATAAAGATAGTTCACTAGAAGACTTTGATGAACTTGTGTGCTGTTCTTCCATTCAGAGTCAATCCCAAGATGTTTGTGAATGTACAGAAAAAGCTGGAATCCATGTGTGCCAGAGATGTTGCACTAAAGGAGTGCGCCCAAAGGGTGAGTACATTTAGATGTACACATTTTTCTTAAGCTTGTGATGCCTTTTCAAGAATAATTTATATTTATGCGAGAGATGTGTGGGGTAATTCCTGCATTGGACTGATGACTTTACAAACCAGAGTATACAATAGATAGAGTGTATGTTTAGGTAGCAATTCGGTAGACAGTCACTTGCTCTGAACTTGGTGTTAGTGCAGTAATGTGCTTATCACTTGCGTTTTTTTTTTTTTTTTTGTTAGTGTTGGCACTAGCATGATGCAGCATAATTTCTTTTTTGTTTATAAAGAGCACATCATTATGAACTCGCAAGGAGGCCACTTATCTTTTCTAAATGTGCTTTGCATCTCGTATGTATTTTGCTAGCTGTGTGTACATTTGGGCTATGAGTCAGAGTCAGGGTATCGTGTACTTTCTGAATATGTTGTGAACATTGTTTGTGTGCAAGCCTGGTTGCTGCTGCTGCTACTGCTAGGACAAAGCATTGTAAATTTCTGATTGTGAATAAATGGGTAACTTTACACTACCACAGACTGTGCAGAAGTAACATTTCCACAACAAGTGGTGTCTCTCTAACTTTGGTCATGACTGCTGTCACAGTGTGTGAGCATAATTTTTCGTTTCATTGTTTACAAATTTTCTGTTGTGAATGCTTTTCTGGTGGACTATCAACTTCAGAACACACTACTTATTGGATGAAATATTTTTCTTTTGTTATATAGTAGCACATTTTCTAGCATGTCCAGGCTTAAATATTTGTGTTCACATTGTGACACGGTAACAGGGTATTAAGGGTGATAATTAAAATCACTCCACTAGCTCACAATGTTTATGCTATTCGACTAATAATATTAAAATATTGGCAGTGTTGTGTTCACTCTCCTCTTGATACCTTTGATACCTGTGTCCCACAAAAATATAATTTTTCTTATCTTCTCCATGTGAGGTTTGTAACTGTCTTGTCTTTTGTTCTCTCTCTCCCTCCTTTACAGTGCTTTACAGCTTACTTGAAAAGTGTATTTCTAATGAAAGACAAGACTGTGTTTGATGTCACCAAGCTTGACCTGGATGCATTTGCAAGGTGAGACTGGAAATTCATGAGGTGGCAAAGTATTAGCAGTTGAAAAGCTTCTAAGAGGCTGACAGAGGGGTGGGAATAGTTTAGTTTTAGTTCCCTGAAAACGACGAGCTGATAGGCTGTCACCATTTATACATGTTATTAAAACTGTTCTTTCCTTGTTTTTTCTCTGTAAACTGTCTTCATACATATTACATGCTTGCAGATCATGTATATAACCTGCTAAACCGAGATACGTAGCTTTGAATGCTTGCAACTTGTCTGATGCCTTACGTGCTTAATTTAATGTTACATCTTCCCAGGCCTCTGTGATATCCTTTTGTTTCATCAGAATACACTGTAGCTGGCATCTTGTTTAATCCATGATGCTGTTTGGTTTAATCCATGGTTCATTTTTGCTTGTGTTCTCTGCTCACTCCTGTTTTCTCAAGTTTTATGTATATTTTGTGCACAATACAAACGTTTTCAAGCTAGTAAATGGTACTGATTAATAAAATTCCAAATGGTAGTATGTACCATGCATTATGGCAATATTCAAATTTTTGTAGTAACAAGGAGCCATAGTCGTCTTGTGCTATTTATTGACAAATTCATTACGCTGCCATAATATCATGACATTCAGGTTTGTAGCTACCATGCCGTAGCATTCCTGTATTTATTCACTGATGTGTGCTCTATGTGAAAAGCAAAGGCAAGATTACGATGCGAGCTTCTCCTAGCATACCATACTCACTTGTGAAATATCACATAGAAGTTGCATTAGCACGGTACCTGTGCGCCTTGCTGATAAAGCTCACCTTTTCTTTTGGCTACACAAATTTTAATTAATGAAATATATAATTTTTTACCACAGCTTACATTTATAGTTGCCATGTGTGTGTAACATACATTATTGCGGAACCTTTTTCGAATCAGCAATCAATTACAATGTCACCATTTGTTTTGTTGCCATCTTCTTCTGGTCCCTCTCTTTTGTGTGTCAGTTTTGTGCATTGCATCTGGAAATACCATCTGGCCCGGCAGCCCACACTGCTGAACTATTACTAACAGTCTGTTTAATTTGCTGAGCTGTGTATCTCTGGTTTACATGTTTCAGGTCCTTAGGTTTGGCCATGGCACCCCGAGTACGCTTTCTTCAGAAGCACATGAAAGAACTTGAGGCAAAGGAAGCCAAGCAAAAGAAAATTATGGAAGAAAAAGCAGCAAAGGCAAAGAACACAAACACCATTCAGGCAGGACAAGATGCCCCCACAAAGCCTGTCTCGCCCATTAAAGGCCCCGACACTGAGCCATTCCAGTTTGACATGACAGATGAAAGTGAAGATGACATCTTCACAGTCAAGAGGAGAGTGACATACAAATCTGATGTAAGCAACGGGAATCATGGTGCGCTTGGTTACTTAACTTTGATATTTTTGGAACCAGACTGAAGGATTGTTTACTGGCTGCATACGTATAATTAAAATCCACTCCACAAGCTCACAATGTTTATGCTATTCGACTAATAATATTAAAATATCAGCAGTGTCGTGTTCACTGCAGCTGGAAATCTCTGTACAGGAAACATAAGGGTGGAAAAGTGGAAAAGAGCAGTTAAATGGGAGTGCCCTTTCTTCCATTTGTCCGTTTGTAATGATTTTAATAATTACCAACTAGCCTGGCAGTTAGCCCTTATCTGTACCACAGGAATAGGAGTAATTGTTCAATTATTTTGTTAGTGAATTTGAGCACATGTAATTAGTTTTTACTATTCTTTGTATGAATTGTGAAGAGTGGCAGTGAATTCGTAATGTGGTGCTTGTATTAGCGTAAAATGTAAAGGCGGGATTTACTTTTTCATTTCTTTGATTCCTTGCAAGCAGCCTTGTATAGTGCTGCCTGCAGAGAGTGTGTGTGTGTCTCGTGCCACATGGTTAATGGCATCTTTGCTTTACTTAAACATGCAAGAACATCTGTTACAAACTGCACTGAAAGGTTAGCTCCTTCAGCATGGGACCCTTTTATTGCTGATTCAGCATTCTTGCCCTGCAGTGGGTTGCTGTGATAGTGGAGGAAGATTAATAAGCTAGGAGTGCTCCTCATTTTACATATGTACTTACTTGTGATTACAGAGAGGTTTGTGGTTTTTCATTGGGTACTGACTGTGTCACAGATCAAGAAAAACTATAGGTTCTCTTATCTATGAAATTCTTTACATTGGAAGACATTGACAAGTCTTCTATCATTCCAGGGAGATTTCACTTGTTGCTTGAATCCTTGCCACATCATAATTGTTATAAAGCTGCTATGACATTGTGCTGCTGAGCACAATATAGTTCTGCTTCCCATTCGTATTGCTCCTGTCCTTATAAAGAAAATAGAAAAAGAGAGAAAAGGAAGCTCATATGCTAAGGTTTTGATGCTCTCTGAGGGAACTGTAGGCGGTCAAAAACATTCTGGACCTTTCCTCCACAATCTTCCTCATAGGTCAGCCTTAACTTTCAATTTATTGTTTGATGTGTAAGCACCAAATAACAGACACAAAGAGGAAAAAGCTGACTGACAGTAAGCAGCACATGAGCACCAATTCTGGTGCAATCACTCACAAGTTTTAAATACTTGTTTTCTTTTTTTCTTTTTTTTGCAGGATGAGGATGTGGCTGCTGTGGTATATGAGGAGGACACAAAGAAGAAGAAGAAGGTTATAACCAAGGTTGCTCTGGCCAAGAAAGTGCTCAAGAAGAAAGTGGTGCCTAACACAAAAGTAATATTTGATGATGAAGGCGAGGTAAGAATCCTGACGGCTTTTCCTGACACTTTTTCTGTGGGGCCAGTGTTGCAATCTTCCAAGTAAAGCCATCTGCTTGTAGACAGTGTGAACACCTTCAGTAATGCTACAAACGTCCAAGCGTTCCTGAATCTTCTAAATTACGTTAGTTTTCTAAAACTTGAATCTCCTTCATTTTCATGATCATGATGACCAGAGTTGGGGAAATGTGCCTCGAATGATAAATGAACCACTCTATTTTCATGAATATAGCACGAGATTTTCTTTGTTAAATTACTAGCTCAAGAAAGCACTTTGTGTTCTACTGGAAACCAAGCTTCGAACTTAACGACGGATAACGGCGCTCCGGTTAATAAGAGTCTTGCTCAGCCACCACATGTCTGAACTATGAAGGAAAGCCAACTTTTCAATGTCGTTCATAGAACACGGAGGTGTACACACAGGAGGGGTGTCTGCGCCTGCTAGGAAGCGAATGCTGGTGGAATGCCTACCTGTGCGACATGTATGTGCGAATGCAGCCCTGCCCACTGCACACGCTTCTGGGCCCATTAGTCATCATGATCCTTTTGGAACATTATAGTGCTGCATTACTTAACTGTGCAGCTCTCCTTGCTTTGCATTTTGTTGCAATGATTCTCTCTACATTACGCTTGTACCTGTTTTGCAGTGCTGCATTGATACAATATTTCATTCATTATGCAAGGTTTGTGATCTTGGTTACCTAAAATATTGTGAACATCCACAGGCTGTTGAAGGCATCAATGTCCAGAAGGCGGAAGTGGTCAAGAAATTGCTTGAGGAAGAAAAAGCACCTTGTGGTATCGACCTAGAGATCTCCAAGAAGATTCTTGAGGAAGAGGACAAATTTGACAAGGAGCGCTACCGAGAACGAATCAAAACAATGCACAGGGTATGGCTTCAGGGGTCACTGTAGCTTTGATGCAGTACCCCCATCCCATGGGCTTTCTTTATTTCGAACTATGTTTAATTTGAAAAGAAATTTCAAGTCCCTTCGAGTTTGAATCAGTGAGATTCAACTGTACTATGTGTGTCCTCGAGCCAGCTGTGGCTGCCGCATGATTTAGATCTGCCCGAGATTTGTGCAACTCTTTACTGGGAGTTCAAAGAGAAGGAAAGTGCAGATTTGGATGGCAGAGAACTAGGTAATGTGATGAAATTAGGAAGTTTGCAGGCATAAGATGGGGTCAGCTGGTTCAAGACGAGGATAATTAGCGATCGCTGGGAGTGGGCCTTCGTCCTGCACAGGACACAAATAGGCTGTTGCTGGTGATGATTACTGGGAGTGCCATAAGTGAGCATAAGTTAAGGAATGAGACTCCCGGTGTGTGAAACCTTTGGCAACTGCACTGCAGGTCACAGAGTAGTATGAATTGGATTACTACGTTTGTTAAATTGGAAATCTTAGCCAAAAAAAGGACAGGCGAGATGTAGGAGCTCAATTCAAATGCATTAGTCCTTGGCTCCAGATGAATGCAATTCTTGCTTATGTGGTTACTTCTGCCTGATCACTTCTTTTCTCCTAGTCATTGTTGGCAATTCGTAAGATGCAAAGGATCTCTGTTAAGGCCATCCTTGTTTACACTTAACATATCACTTTTATGGAACTCTCTCTTACAGCACTAGTTGATCACCAGTATCAAAGGCAGTTTTGTTGTAATTCTTGACTCTCTTTAGCTGCTTATCACCCTTACCTTTTTTTTTTTCGTTTCAGATGAAGCGACTGAAGATGCGACAAGAGCGCAAAGAGCAGAGCGGCGAGGCAGGGGCAGAATTGGTATGTGCCACTTTGTCTCTTCTTAAACACTGCAATGACTGCCAATTAAAAAATATATTTGTGTGTGTTTGTTGCATGCATGTACACCATATTGTAGAGTGTTAGGAAAGCCAAGCTACAAGGGTACTCTTTGCTCCTAACAGGATGCTGGCAGTGGAAGTGAACACGATGAAGAGCACAGTGGAGGAGAAGAGGGTGAAGACGAGCACGAAGAAGCGTCTGATGCCACAAATGCAGAGGACAATGAAGGCACAGAACCTAGCTCTGAAGATGATTTGCCACAAAGGTTTGTGCACTGTTTCTTCATCGTATCTCTGTCCTCCGTATACGTGTTGCACAATGCATTGTTTTTACTTTCCTTGGTCTTGTTTTATTTTGCGCCTGCAACAAAGTTTACCATGACATGTGTTCAAAATGAGGTATGGCAACCTTTTCTGTGAATGGTGAGGCACTCATTGATGTAATCATTCTGTTGGATCAACATCCTTATTGCTGTGTTGCATGAACGACAATCATGTGTTAAAGATATAGGTGGTAGGGAGCGGTGATACTGTCTTTCTTTTAAGTTCCAAGTATGTTTTGTTCACTGGTATTTCCTAGAAATTTACTTTAAATCTAATTTGTTTGGGTCTGCTCAATCTATACCTCCCTCTTTCATACTGCTGGCACCCTCTTGTGTCGAGTTATGATATTAACTTTATATTTTCACTTTTAGAGGAAAACGGAAGGCCAGCCAAGACGCTAAGAAGTTAGCACCTCAGAAGAAACTAGCAAGGAGACGGTCACAGTATGCAAACAGTGACAGTGAAGAGGACGATGACCTTGGTCCCATGGATACTGGTCTTGACTTGGAAGGGGATGAAGCATTGGCTCTGCATATGTTGTCTAACCGGTAATTTATGAATCTAAATAAATATTATTTCTAAGGTTTACACTGTAGTCCATGTATGAAACAAGACTGGCATCACTAAACACAACTTTTCCTATTCACACTGATAAGGCATGCACCTTGTCTGATACCGACTTGCCCATTAGAAGAGGCACATTTAGGCTGAAGCAATGCTTTCTTTTCAACAAAACAACTGCATGAAATCATATAGTTCAAACACTCACTTAATGTTTATTGCCTTGTGTGATTCCTATTTATAAAAGTAATCGCCTATGCTGATGCCGATAGCGAAAGTAAGTCTACAAGATGGTGCTCAACATTTACTCAGAGTGTTACACAGAGTGCAACAATAACTTCTTCCTGGCTTGTCATCACTGAATTTATCACCCCTGACCTCGAGTAATTCATTTATCATAGTGCTCAACATTTAGCCAATTCAGATGCATTGTCAGGATGCCCTTGGGCTTTTCGTAATTTAAATTAGACGCTATAGGAGGTTGGCCTGCGATGGTCGGAAAGTAGCCCAAGTGGTTTCCAACCGTATCCAGTCCCTGTGATCAAGAAAACGGAAATGATGCTGATCAAGTGAAAAAAATCATTTTAAGCCTAACATTTTGGCCTCCAGAAGGGAGCCTTGTTCACAGTCAGTCCCTGTGACCTTGTTCCATGAACCGGAATGAGTGGCACTGTATGCATAACGAGGTGGTACAAAAAGGTGGTGGTGCCTTCTTTTGCAGTCACTGTGTTATGGGGGTCCTACATACCGGCTGCTGGTCATTGGTTACCATAGTACTGGTAGGAAGGCAAAAGGTGCCCCTTTAGTGAGGAATGTGGTCCCTCGCATCTGTCACTAGCCGAGTCCCATTGAATGTCCTACGAGGGTCTTTCCTTTCCCTTTTGGGAAAGATGGATAGTATAGGCACGAGATGAGTGGCATGAGGGCTGGGTAATGGTTGTGTGATCCATTAGCGGGTCTACGTTTGAGATCAAGTCACCGAGTCAGTTGAGCTTGACGGTAGTTGCAAAGGTTGTGTTCTCTCAAAGAAACCATTGGCTCCCACGTGCGCACAAAGGATCTGCGTTTTGGCCTGTTGTGCGTGACTTTAGTTCGGGGCCTCCCGTCTACGAGGGACGTTGCGAAAGTAAGTTTCGTCATTTATTTTCGCACGGAAGCTTTATTGCCAAAACAAAATACACCATGGCATTATTAACTATATACACCTTGCACTATTTATTCACATAGTCGCCACCGACATTGAGACATTTGTTATAGTGTGCAATCAGTTTGAAGAAACCACTCTGGTAAAACATGGTGCCCTGCGATGCAAGGAATTGTTGCACAGCCTGCTCCACCTCAGCATTTGATGAGACATGAGTCACATGACCTCTTCACCATACACCGATCTGTAGGCGTTCATGAATGACAGACGCACCAGTACAACGTGCCAATTCATACCGGATAACAGCACACACTTCCATTGGCAACCACGTTGTCAGCACACATCTGTCTGCCATTGTGATTTGTACTTGAATAACCTCGGGCACGCCGGTCTGCTGCTACTCTCTTTTCTTAGGTGCTCTGCACATGCGTCATTCGTCGTCCACTGACGTGCCTTCCGTCGTTGAACCAGCAACGGGCATGGATTCTTATGGCGATTGTTTACTTCACCTGGTGTACCATGTTCTTCAAAAAAATGACGAAACTTACTTTTGGAACGTTGCTCGTAAATACATGGGAAAGGAGAAATAGTTTTTCTCAGCAACCACTGCACCGAATTTGATGAGGTTTGTTACATAAGGAAAAAGTTAAAATCTAGGGGCTGTTGGAATCCAAGCTTTAACTTAGGCTGTCAATTTTTAATAAAACTTGCTATAAATTGCAAAATTTAGAAAAATGAAACTATCCAATCGTGCACCCAGGATCTCTGCCAGGGGGCCGGTTGAGTTGAATATTTGTGTGTGTAGGGAAGGGGGGTGGGGGGGGGGGGGCAATTTTTGCCCGTAAAGGCGAAAATTGCATCTTTTTTCCGCCTAGAGCTGCTCTAGTGCAATTCAACGCAAAGCCATCGAGCACGCGGTTGGCGCTCCTTGAATTTAAGAGTGAATGAATAAATACAAGACAGTGATAGAGTGTTCTTGTTAATCAGGAAAATTTGACCACAACCCACCTCCTGAATTATAATGACAATGTGAACAGAGCACTGAAGGTACACGTTGGACTGGTGGGGCTGGACGCGCGGGGGGGGGGGGGTCGACCCCCCCCCCCCCCCCCCGTCGGTGCGCCACTGAAACTATCAAATTTAGAATTCTAGTTCAGCAATGAAAAACGATAACAATTCTGAAAACTGCATTTATTAATACATCTAAAGCAGACAAACTTGATATGTTATACACCCTGGTAAAATATTTTACTAATTTGTGAAGGGGACTTTTGCAAAACTCTTGTAAACATGTAACAAATCCATGGCTTCCGGTTTGTCACAGAGGTGGGACGGAATTAATAATAAATCATAAAAAAATAAAACAGGTAGATATCAATGGTTCTACTTATGGTTGATAATAGATATGACATCAGAGCACATGTTTAGTACAGTAAGGAGCTAATTAAGTGTCAGGAATAATTAGAAACGATTAAGGAAAGTCTAATTGCCGTACACCAAAGCATACAATCATACACTTTAGATACCCACCGCATCAGAACAGGTTCCCGTGAAACTCCAAGACCAGAAGTTACGTCATACCGGGGTACCTGCGCATTACTAATTCAAATGAAAACAGGCTAATTAGAGCTACACACCGCCTGATACAGTGTGAACGCCTGCCTAGCGCAGCGGGGGGGGGGGGGGGTGACGTCACTCCCTTCTCTCTCTCCTCTCTCCTGTTCGCACACCTGCTCCATCGCTTGCTCGTGCGCACCGGTGCTCATTACATTCTCTCACGTCAGCGACGGAGGGGCGCTTAAGGTGAGCTTCGTGCGCCGTCCGCAAGGGCGCTACGCATAGCACCCTCCTTCGCTCCCTCGCCCGCTCCTCTGTGCATGGCGGTTTCCTGCCAGTTCCATTCGCTCGCTCCTCCGAGTTCAGTTTCCAACCCTACACCAGGGTTCACCAACGCTGAAGTGCGAGTGCCACTAGCAGACACCTAAGTCAAGGATTAGGGTCATTTCTCAATTTTTTTCATGCTTACCAATTTTTGGAAATATTTATTAAAAAATTCGGGCTGGGGTAAATCAAAATTCCACTTGCTGCAGTCACTAGATCCAGGAGGTTATCTCAGAAAAGCATTTGGCTTTTTACATCTATTTGAATAGGAGGCATTGGAGTTGGGCCCGAGCTAGAGCCCCAATGGGAATGGAGAAATCCTTTTTCTAGGCAGCCACTGCACCTAATTTGATAGGTTTATTTTTAATTTTTTTATTTATTTAGAAATACTGTTAACCCTCTCTTGAGGGTCATTACAGGGAGGGAGCACATTTTGCATACAGAAGTTTACACACATACACACTTACGTACCCGTACATACACATATATGTATATTTAAGTAATACAACCAAACAACAAGACGTTTAATACAATAATCATAGCTAAAGCTCAGACTAATCATCATAGTAAATCAGATAAATGTACATCAAGTAAACGCATGAATTCAATAACATAATTGTATTGACCACATCATTCGGAAGCCCGTTCCATGCCTCAATTTGAAGCTAAACGTTTCGACAGAATTACCTGTCTGGTTGGCCCCCACCCCCACCACCTCTTTTGTCTGTCTAGAACAGGTGCCCTGTCAAGTGTCTCCGCACCTTACGCTCTCTCCCCCTTCCTCTCCTTTCTTACGATGGACCTTTTAAAAGCGGCACACCGCCACCTCCGAAGAATACCCTCTGAAGAAGGAGCCGAATTGGTTCCGAAACGTCGGGCTAGTAAATTTCCTTATTTGGTTGGAGTCAATCTCTAAGTCTTAATCATGCCTCAATTGCATCAGGAAAGAAAGAATAGCGATACATATTTGTTCGAGCAAAGTAAGGCTGAAGCACTCGCGTATGATTCACCCTCTCACTTCGTTTCCCTGGCAATAGCAAGTAGTCGTTTTTGTTAATACTAAAATCGCCTTTCATCAATTGAAAAAGAAACTTCAACCTACTTTTAAACCTGCGTTTGTTTAGCGATTCTAGATCACACAATCTTAACATCACTGTAACAGAGTCATGCTTTGTATACTTTGAACATATAAAATGGACCGCGAGACGTTGTATTCTTTCTAATTTATTTTTCAATATTCAATATTTCGTTTAAAATAAAAAATAAAAGTATAGTGACTGTAATGAAACATATTTCTTATTCAGGCCGTCAATGTTTTTATGAAGATTTCTAAAAATTGAGAAAAATTCGGAGAAATGATACTGGAGTTTAACGACACTCTAATTCAGCAACAATTCTGTTGCACGTAGCAAGAACAATTCAGCCGTAAGCACAAAAATGTTTTTGAAAGATTTGAAGCAAAATATGCACTTCCCCGAACATCAATCTTGCCCGCTTTAGATACACATTGGCAAAATTTATGTACAGGTATGTATTACCGCTGCATTGTTCTTGCTCAAGTTTGCCGAAAGATCGCATTTTGGAGACTGTCATTCAATGCAACACTTGGCACAGTTACTTGCCTGGTTTTTAAGAAATATATTGAAAGTTTCTACGACATTCAATCCAAAGAAAACACTGGGAATGCGGGAGACGGAAATTCAAGACGATGAGCAACAAGAGAACCAGGTGAAAGCAGGAGCCAACGTTTCGACAAGTGGACTTGTCTTTTTCAAGGCGACAAGTGCACTTGTCGTCATTCAATGTAACACTTGGCACGGTTGCCTGGTTTTTAAGAAAAATATGGAAAGTTGCCTTCGTTTATGGAATTGCAAGCTGCTTCGGAGATGGGACGCTAGCATCAGAGCCATAACTAGCATAAACTTGTGTCGCCACTATCTGGCAGCAGCATCTGGCGCGTGTTTCAGAGAAGCAGGTAAAAGTGTGCGCGACTAGTTGCGCGACACTGTGTTTTGCGGGCTTTCTTTCAGGCTTTGAAAATACTTTTATGTAGCACGTATTGAGGAACAGAAAGCTGGATCGGGATTTTTTCGTGATGGTCTACGATTTTATCATATACACTTTTGCTCTGAATATAATATTTAATGAAGTTGATTAATTAATATTATTGTAGGTGAACTACAAAAAACAGTCCGACTTGTTCCAAGCGACAGCAAACATTACCTTGGTTCTGTCCAGCTACGTGGCACATGCATATCCTTAAATTTTGGTGCAAGTTACGTGGGACACAAGGTGTACGTGGCAGCGGTGCGCAAGACTCGTTACTGGGACTTGCGGGCACATGTGGCCGCATTGAGCACTTCTAATTTGTGCTTTTGAGGACAGTTAGTAACATGTGAGCGGGAATTAACTCTGAAGTTCTGCAAGCTGAGAGCCTCTTCCGATTTTAGTGCTGTATGTACGTCCTGCCTGGTTGACTTTTGTTGCCAATGGATGACGTTACTGACATTCATTTGTTGCTGATGTGCGTTGGTGTCGGCACGGTGCAGCTTTCAATACAGGCTGGTTTGCTACAGCACTGCGCCGGTGTCTACCTTATGCATAATAAACGTGCAACAAGCGTTCCGATGTGCGCAGAGGCACCGCTGCATGTCGGACGACGCGAGAGTTTAGGTTTATCGTTGTGTTCACGTTCAAGTATATTGAAGACCATTCCACAGCACGAGTGACTTGATATTTATTTGTAAAAAAAAATAATAATAAATGAAACTTTTCTGCCTCTAACACTTCGTTTGCATGAAGACGCCGTTTATGGCTCGCAGCGCCTAGAGCGGTAGCCACATGGGGCGAAAAAAAGAAAGAAATGCTTGTCTGTGTACCATCTTGAGCTCTAATCAAGAGCTGATGGCTTTCGAAATTAAAGATTACATGCTGAACCGTAAATGACGGAGGCCACATGCAGACGCGGTGGCGTCAGTGGCGTAGCCAGAAATTTTTTTCTGGGCAGTGGGGGGGCATATGTGCCCGTGTGACAGCTGCTTCGTCTGTCAAACAGCTATGGCTGCTAGCAGCGGCCATAACGAAATGGCGTAGAACGCAATTTCTCAAGAGTTTCTTGGTCCCAGCGTCAATGTCGGCGACGAAGTGGCATTCAGCAACCACGTATTTGTCGAAACGTGTCTCGTCGTGGTGTCGCTGCTGGTCTTTTCCGTGGGACGTATTTTCGACTCCACGAGGCGATTTATCACAGGAAAGCAGGGGAGGGTTGAAGGTTCGCTGCCCCCGCTGGTCGTTCGTAACAAGGCCTATCTGTGCCAAATGTGTACTATACGTACTTTCGCTATCTATTAAAGTTGAGTCTAGCTTCACCCAGAGTGTTGTGCATCAGTTTTGTCTACCTTGGACGACCGAATTCATGCAGCACACAATTAGCAAGACAGTTGTTAAGAGTGTTTTATTTTCAAAAAAAAAGTTATCTTGTTTCTAAATTTGAGCAAGAACAATATAGAAATAAGCCAAAATTGTATTCTAATGTCAGATCACCGGGGAACAAAATTTTAATGACGAAGCAGAAAAAAGTACACGAGATAACTTGGAAAAATAAGTTTAGCGCAATAACATGCATAGTTAAGCCATCATGTGTGCGAAGTAATTAGTTGCGCCTACACTGTGGCGCCGATTTGAACTGGCATTGACAATGTACAAGAGCGCCTTACTGCCACTACTTTAGTAATTGAGGTGACTTGATGGCTGAGCTTGAAGGTGGGTTGGTAAATCTTCCATGAACGGGCTGCAAGTGCCACTAATATATATATATATATATATTGCTGATGTTCTATTGGCCTATGAGAGATCGACGTCCTGACAAAGAGCCGTCAAATGAAGACGACTTATTCTAAACGAGACTCTTGTCAAAAGCGGGAGGCCATGTGTGATTCTCTCGCTTTTTAGAGCGGCACCTGCTGCTACTTGCTCTTCTCAGCATAGCAGGCACACCACGCCTGGTCTCCGTCGGCACCACGCTTGATCTTTGCCTCCCAACCCTGCTTCAAGTAGTTGAAGTCGTCGGCCGAGAATTCCTGTGGGCACAGCCAAATTGAACCGAAAATTATTTATCGTGCGAGGGACACAAAAGGCTTACATGCTAAGACGAACATCTGCAGTGATTACGTATGACGAATGTTTGAGCGATATCTTGCCATATATTGCTCTTGGAGACAGCTCTGGAGCTAAACCAGGTGTTCTCCGGCTAAACACTTTGTTGTTCTTCCAGCTCCGTTGCTTGTTTTATTATATTTGTTCACCGTTGCTGCTTTTAACAGCGAAACTGTTTAAGCAAGCCGTAATTTGTGGTTCATATCAAGAAATAAAAAGAAAATAAACTTTCTTCCCGAAGCCTGCGGGATTCGAGCCCGCGTACCCCCAGTTCCAAGGCGAGCGTCGTAACTACTAGGCTATTCAGCCACGCTTGCAGAGCATGTATTTATGCGAACCATATGACTGCGTTCGAGCGTCTTCGTCCACAGCTGGCGCGTCAGCACGCTCGTGCTCTGCGAGGTGAAGAGGTTTTGCACGCTATAAGAGCGAGCGAGAGAGAGATAGATAGATACGCATTCAGGGAACGGGTCTGCTGGAACGCGTTGTGGGCATTGCAACGCGGTGCCGGTGTTGCAAGCTACGCTATGCAACGCGCAGTGACGGCCGTAAGTCCGAGACGCGTGAAAATAAATTATCATCGTGAGTAATAAGATGAAAAGTTCGCGCATACTTCCGGAAAATGCTGGGCTACGATCACCCAGCTTCGCTGTTTCAAGCATTGCGTGGCCGAGTGCAAGGTTAAGCGTTTTTTTTTTTATGGTGACTTATTTTTCATTGTGAAATACAGCATTTTAAACTAGTTAAGGTATTTAAACTAAAATAAAGCATTCAGGAATCAAGTTTACAGCCTACCCCCCACCTCCGCAAGAGCAGATATCGTAATTTCTTAAACAGCCCCTGTTGGGGGCGTCTAAAAGCTGGCAAATATTTTTTTATTAGTTTATAGTTTAGTTTACGGTCGTAACTTTTACGTTAGTTTTGCAAAAGCTCTGTTCACAAATTAATGTTGAAAATAGAAAGGAAAAGTCAATCACCCGAATGTAGCACAAAGCTGGAAAGGCAACCCATGCGTGTTCCACGGAAAGAAAGCTTAGCACGTACTTCTTGAAAAATTCATCCCGGTACGGAGGCTCTAAATACATGGTGTTCTATGTACAATACGTAAGAAAAGTTAAATACTTCGTTATATCGAGAATTTCGTTATACAGTTAAACCTAGATATAACGAAATTCACAAATTCCCGATAAACTTCGTTATAAAGAGGATTTCGTTATATGCAGGTCCGGCACGAAAATTCTAAAAAGACACGCTTACCGTATTTACTCGATTCTAACGCGCCCTCGATTGTAACGCGCACCCATTTTCCGTTTTCGTCGAAGCACTCATCTTTGGAATGTCACACCAGGTACTGGATGCGTGGACGCGTGTCGTTTCGCGCAAGCGCGAGGCATCGGAAATGAAGAGCGAGCGTCACGATGGCGTCGTAGCGTCGTATAGTGTTACATTAGAACCCCGCTGTTACGTTCCCGGCTGTTACGTCGTTTTCGGCCGGTTCCGGCACAGCTCCCATAGAACCCAATGCATTGGTAACCCCGCTGTTGTGTCGCAACTGTGGGACCGTTCCCGCATCATACGTTGCGAACTGTCACCCCGCGCCGGCCCGAGCGGCCATTTTGACTTTTCATGTCACTTGGCTTGGTGGCTTGACGATGGCATTGGCCGCCCAAAGTGCCGGGGGCGACAACTATGACGTATTTTTCGGTTTCCGCCAGCAAAAGTATGGCCCTTGAGATCGTATTTGCTATCTACAGATGGTGTCTATGACGCGTTGTGGCTCTAAAATTGGTTTTGGCTCATATATGTTCCGTATAAAGTCCAAGGGCGATAACACAGTCGCCGCGCGCCGTATGCTGTATGTGCGAGTGAAAACGTGCGAGGGGAGCCGACGACCGTGTCTAAATCTCGCGCGCGCGAGAAAGAAAAGCAGGGAGGCAGCGCGCCTTCTTCCGAATGCGCTCGAGGCACCGGCGAGGGAGCGAGGAGGGAGGGATAGCGGGCGGCATTGTACTGTACTCTGGCATCAACTGCGTACTGCGCGGCGGCGCGCGGTCGCGCGGGCCGTATCTTGAAAGCGGTCTGCGTTGGGGCAGAGTCTAGGCAGTATAGGTGCGTCGGCGGTTCGTAGCTTTGTGCGTGCTGTGTGTTCTCGGCGTTCAGTTTGCATTGAAGCGATAGACAACAGCATGAAGGTCACTTCGCTCGCTTCTGCAGTGGCGCTTCCACACACCGCCAGCGTTTGTCAGCGCGTGTCCGTGCTCATCGAGTGTGATGTGTCACAGTGTCTGCCAGCGCGTCGGCAACATCAACTGGGAAAGGAGAGTGCCGGTTTGGCGGGCTAGGCCAGCTGCAGCAAGCGGCAGGATCAGGTTTGAATGAAGGGAGGGGGAAAGGTCACGCCCGCGGCGGCAAGATCGCCGGGTCGATGGATGCAGGCCCGCCTCGCACACGCTCGCACGCACGCACACGTGCGCTCGATTCGCATTCCGTCGCGTTGGAGAAGGTGCTTCCGGTTGCTGCTCGCGCAAAAATGACAAAATTTGGGGCGAAATCTTAAGGTTGTCGACGAGGAAAATTCGTTATTTCGAGGGGGTCTCCCGCTGCCACTTCGTTACGTAGAGGTCTCAAATACACGTGCTTCTATGGAGTAACGGCGGGGAAGAGAAAAACTTCGTTATATCCAGAAATTCGTTATATCGGTGTTCGTTATAAGCAGGTTTAACTGTATTGATGTTCGTTATATCGAGGTTTAACTGTACTTGAAAAATTCATCCCGGTCCAGAACTCGACGTCATTGCGAAGCTTTCTTTCTGAGGAACCTTAAGGCTTTCCTTTGTACCTTCGTTCTACTTTCAGTTAGGTCGACATTTTTTTGTTTCATCAAACATGCTCCACCTTGTGAGTCGCTACGTAGCTTTTCTTCAAAGCGATGCTCCGTACCCCCGCGGAGTGACGTGCGCACCATGTTAGCAAACATCGCGCCGAAATTTTATATCTGAGCAAAATAGTGCGGCGCGTCCATGGAGGAAGTAAAGGAAAAATGTATTTCCTTCCTTCATGGGCGCGACCCTACGTCCTTTGTCGCCGTATTGTCGGCGTAGTAATGTCGTTCTTTGCCAGCGGATGGCGCCACCGCCATGTTACCAATTCTTGCTGAGAATTAACTTTTAACCATTACATTTAGTATTTCAGTAATTTTCGAGACTTGGCGGCACTTCTACGCTGACAAAATTGAGCTGCGCAATGAGCCACTGTCGCCGCTCCCCACTCCTCCGTTTTGTTTCGTTGAATCCAACCCATGCAAACCCATCCCCCTTATGCTACTCTGGATCCTATCATATTGTCGGTTTCGCCATCTGGTCAGCTCTGATTGGACCAGAAGGCTGTTGCGGCTCTCTGACTGGCTCAAAATTTCGCCATTACAGAATTTATTACGGCGGAATTCGACGCAGTCCAGAATGGCGCTACTGGCCGGGGGCACTGCCTATAGTTGTGACGTTGAAAGAAGTGTCTGCGATTCCATAAGAGTTAGAAAAAAAAGACGCAGTTTCCCCTGAAAGGCGAAGCATCAATTGCGATAGCAAATTTGTAGAGAGCTATACGGAGTAATGATAGTAGCTTTATCAGCTGTATAAACTTCGACATGCAGCAGCACCGGCAACACGCAGAACTGTTGTCGACGCCGTCGGCGTTTTGCCCGCGTTCGCACAAAATGCGTGTGGCGTTGGTGACTGTTGCCGGAGCCTATGATATAAATAGGCACATGGTGCCGCACCTAAACGTCGCCTCCCCCCCCCCCCCCCCCAAGGCCTTTCGCGCGTCGGAAGAAGGCACGTTTGCTCTACATATATGGTGATTGTAAAGGAGGAAAGAGACGCCTACTTCTACAGCCCTTAAGGGAGCACGGCGCCGAACGCGCGTTTGTTCTCCGCCGTGCGTTCACTCCCCGTGAAAGCGCGCGTCCCTCGCGCCCTTTCACTCGCACATACAGCGTTCGGCGCGCGGCGACGATTTCATCTCCATTGACGTCATACGGAACCTCACGGCGACGGCGACGATGACGGCAACGCCGACGGCAGAAATCTGCTTTGGAGTGTCCATATAATTGCTATCGCAATAAAAATAAAAAATGTCACAGTTTCGCCCTAAGGGCGAAGCAATGAATGCGATAGCAACACAGCAATGTCATACGAAGTAAGGTGAGTGGCTTTGGTAGCAACAACACGCAGAACTGTTGTCGACGCCATCGGCGTTTTGCCCGCGTTAGCTCAAAATGCGTGCGGCGTTGGTGACTGTTGCTGGAGCCTCTGATATAAATAGGCACTTGGTGCCGCAGCTAAACGTCGCCTCCCTTCCCTCCCCCTCCCCCACGGCCTCTCGCGCGTCCGAAGAAGGCGCGTTTGCTCTACATATATGGTGATTGTAAAGGAGAAAAGAGACGCCTACTTCTGCAGCCCTTAAGCGAGCACGGCGCAGAACGCGCGTTTGTTCTCCGCCGTGCGTTCACTCCCCGTGAAAGACGCGCCCCTCGCGCCCTTTCACTCGCACATACAGCGTTCGGCGCGCGGCGACGATTTCATCTCCAAATGACGTCATACGGAACCTCACGGCGACGGCGACGGCGACGCCGACGGCAGAAATCTGCTTTTGAGTGTCCATATAATTGCTATCGCAATAAAAGAAGACGCAGATTTTGAAAAGCTTGAAATAGGACAGAGCGGCTGGTGTACAGGAATACCTCACTCTTAGATTTGCGTCATTTGCGGCTTATGTTGCCCCACAACGATAATCGTCATCACTCTTGCCCGCAATTCCTTTCTTAAACGCTTCGAGCCCGGTACTTCCAGGTCACGAACGGCGTGCGCGTTATCAGCGTGGCATAGCATTCGCGACAGGAAAGTACCAATCGCAGAGTTTTCAAGAAACGAAACGCAAGCAAGGCAGATAACGATTATTGTTCACTTTTAAAAATGTTAGCACCCTTTTGGGCTTATCTTGTCCCACAACGATGTATAATATATCAATGAAGGATTCGATATCACAGAATACGGCAGCAAAGGAGGCAAAAAAAAAAAAAAAAAATGAAGCACGAATGAAAGAAACGGGACTTGATACGGATGTGACACGGCGCACTTTTTATCACGATTGAGCCCAGTCGCGAATGGCTCATTTGCGTAAACTGCGGGAGGGAGCTAGCCGATCGCGGTCGACAATTTCTATCCGAATTGGGCTCAATCGCGATAAAAAGTGTGCCGTGTGGCACGGGTGACGTGCGACCGTGGACCGACCTTTTCAAAGTCGGACCGGCCTTTGCGCCGAAACAGCGACGAAGGCCAGTCGCGCAGCCAGAACGCCAGTAAAGGCCGTAGCCACTTCGAAATCGGTTTACGTCATACCAAGCAAAACGATTCCTCATATGTATATCTCGAGGGTTACCTTGAGAAAGTCGTCCTTGCTGCTCTCGAGCCTTTCCAGCTCCCGTCGGAGGTTCCCTACGGTTTCTTCGCTGATGTCCTCGGCCTGAACGTTCACGAACCCCGCCCTTTCCAGGAGCTGCGCATAACGACCGGTTCTGTCATGGTAGTTCGGTGCAGCAAGCTCATTTACAATATGTGTACCCTTTATGATCCATGATATATGTGCTACGTATGCAGGCTACGCAGACAAAAACTTCTAGAGCACTCAAGAATCTCTACCATCGTGCAAGTCTCGCGTGAAAGTAGAGAAAAATCTTTTTGGAGAGAGACGTACAATGTTTTCCCGAGCTATAATAAAAGAGAACTATCTTTTTTGGTGATCAGGGTGGTGCGTTTAGTCTTGCAGATAAGTTATTTGAGGTCATCGCGAGGTGCGGGTGTGCTGACCTCCGAGATCTAGGAGGTCTTGATCTATGCGCTTTGGTTGGACGCAATCACTGCCGCTCTATGCTGCTCGCCTTGGCGTGTTCCGGTAATACGGCATACGCTTATACAGCAGTTATGCTAAACCACTTGTTTTGCAAAGTTTTCGAGTGTCAGTGGACTGTGGCCGGTGTTTCACAGGTTACCTGTGAAACGGCGCATTCTGTCCTGCTAATTGCAGCCTGTTCTATACTTGCTATAGTTGTAACGGGATTGGCGATGGACAGGAATGCTCTAGCGTTACACCGTACAGACTGGTGCAGACGATTTCTGCAGGCATGCAGCGTATACATACCTGTCCGTATTGGGAGACGGTGAGAAGGTTGTATTGCCGCTGAGCCACGTATTTCTTGAATTCTTCCGAGTAGTCCTCCTTGTCTCCGCGGCAGTAGTCGGTGAAGAATATCCTACCTCCCGGTGCCAACCATTTCTGCGCGCAGAGTAACAGAAGTGGGAAAAATTAGAGACGAAGGTTTATACCTCGGAAGTTGTGATCTGAACTCGCAGGAACGGAGAAATCATACTGCTATACACAGCAGTACGTATTTTAAATCTGTATTTTATTTATATAATATTTTAAATCTGTATGCTTTCAATGAAAGAAATCTCAGAAAATCGGAAATTTAAGAAACAGAAGCGTCGTACGTGTTTACAACTCTAAATCGGCGGTAAGAAACATCGAGGTATGGTCGTACTAGGAATGTTTTGTAGCCGTCAGACGTTTTCAGTTGGATAACCCACACAGGTATTTTTCTCAGTATATTCTTCAATAGCTTGCGTAATGTATAGACCCTTTCTACGCTTACACGCACGGGACCCGAATGACTTTTCCGAGACCAAAATTTAAAACAAAGACCTTTATTCTTAAAGGTATGGTGCTGAAAACTGGTACATATATGTAATGTTATGTGCTTATTTCGAATATGAGGTCATTTTTTTGTTTATATCCTTGGTTCTAATTTAATGCAAGCTTCCTCGAATTATTTTCTGCAAAGCGTTGAAAAATAATAGTTCCTTAGATTTCGCTAAATAGGCTATGAATGGCCTCAGTATGATTCAAAGAATGCCGTAGAACCAACCTTATTGTTCAGCCCATCCTAGAGCAAAAGCTGCAAGATTTTAAAGTTAAGCACCACAACACAATCTTCCGAGTTTCTACTTCAAAATCTCGCCACGCTTGCTTCTAGAGTATATAGGCAGAGCAATGATGTTGATCTTGCAGTATTCCTTGAATCATACAGAAGCCATTGATACCCTGTTTAGAGAAATTTGAGCAACTTATATGTTGTGAATCTTTGCAGAAAAATTATTAAAGGAACCTTGCATAAAATTAGAACAGGTGAAATAAGCAAATATAGACCTCATATTCAAAATGCGCACATATTATTACATCATTGTACAAGTTCTCAGCACCATACCTCGTAAAATGTTGTTTTTTTTTTTTTTTTTTGGCCTGGAGCAGTACACTAAATTTGGTGGGTAACAATGACAACGCAGGTTACAATAGCCTATAAATACATAACTCTCCAGCTGGCACCTGTTTTGCTGCAGGTTTAGAATGTTTGGCAAATAAAGTTTACTGCTAAGTACAGTAAGAAATTAACTTACATGAGCTCGGCGCATGGGGCGCGTTTCTTATATTTGAACCCATAAAGAACATATATATTTAGTAAACAATGGGCCAATATGCTTCTTCTTTCTTGGCAAACTTGGGTGTCAAAAATGCGTGGCCGGAAGTTTTCTGGGATTATGAACACACTGCCCCCACAGCATGGATAAAAGGGTCTATATTTCATCAAAATGTGCTCATACATCTTCGCCTATCTAACGTATCTTGCCTTTCCGGGTTCGTTTTCTACACAAGACCAGTACATGCCTCACGCTAGAAGCTTCGCGCAAGCTTCTCTTTGGATGAAATAGAATATGCTCTGTATTCAAGGTTATACGGTTATACCATTTAGACTCGCTGCTTGCTTCAAGTGACAACTCAAGTAACCTCTACTGGCGGTGCCCACCGCCGAAGCGCTTGTGGTACCGCGGAGCGGCCAAACAATGCGTCACTCACATGGAAGAGCGCAAAAAGTGTGTCTTTGTCGGCGATGTGGAGAAGAGCGTCTCTGCTGTAGATGAGGTCGAAGCTGGCTTCGGGGAACTCCGATTTCGTGACGTCAGACATCTTGAACTGGATCTGTAGTGCATAGCAAGGAATGAGATTAAAATAAGGGGCGGTCGAACAGTGCAAAATTACGAAATGAACCTTTCAACTATCAAGGTGCGAAAACTTGGCCTAGAATTTGTTTATGATATAGGTCAAACATTTTGTTGAGCTGCCTGTTAAAGATATATATATATATATATATATATATATATATATATATATATATATATGTGTGTGTGTGTGTGTGTGTGTGTGTGTGTGTGTGTGTGTGTGTGTGTGTGTGTGTGTATGGTCTACGACTGGTGTTTGGTACTTCACTGCTTTGACAAGGTCACTGTGTGCTCTTGAGATGTGCCGTTGCAGAGATAAAACATAAGTGCTTGCTTAAACAAAGGCAACAATTCACGCAGTGGCGAGAATATGAACACCACGTGCACTAAGAAAAGCGATGAATCCTGCTGGTTTTGTCACCTGAACATCTGCTGCGCACGATCGACATTTTTGTGAATACCACTGCTAAACAGGTAGATAAATAGTTGCACATTTAAGGCACAGACTAATATTTGGATTTGTCCAGGTTGTGTAGATTTTCTTCTTTTTTTCTTGGGGGGGGGGGGGGGGGGGGTCAGCGATATTGCTGAGCTGCCAGTTATAAGGGTTAATTAAATACGAATATTTGAAAAATACAGGCTCCGAATAACTGAATTGAATACAGAATTTTTTTTTCTGCTTCTGTACATCTAAAAAGAAGCCATGCAGATGAAAGGCGGTACAAAATATTTCATTCAATATACGCACTACTATTTGGAAGCCTTTTCTACTGAGAAGCTTACAACCGAGCAGAAGTGTGTGCGAATATACGGAATATCGAATAGTCTTCTACAATTCGAAGGGTATTCGATTCGAGAACACGATCGACGTTAGAAATTTAGAATATCTGGCAAGGTCAAAAATAGTACGGGATACAAGTGTCATCTGTGTAAATGTTGCCGAATACTTAGACTTGCACACCTGTCGTAATTCCACCACAAGGATTCCCCCAGAGGGTTCCAGCATGCCTTGTCCACGTCTTTATTTTTACGGTCTTTTAATTTATTCCACGGCAGAAGGCATTGATGCTTTCCTAACGATTACGTTTTTTGCGAGCACACTAAGAAAATTTTATGCACGATTGCTTGTTTCCATCTAAATAAGTGTGTTTCATCTTTAGGCTGTCTGTAGATCGATCGATTTACATTATATTTGGTTCTTTCATATATCGATCGTCATGGCTGATCGCAACGTCGCAAGGTCACGCCACCAGCGCTGTTGGTTTCGGATACGTCATCCAGTACTCCTATATAGGGTACCCAGCTAACGTTAGCGAAGCTGTTAAAAGAGACGAAAAAAAAAAAAACCGCAGTCATCAGACTTCTGACGACCGCGAAGAAGGAACACACACATATGAATTCAATCTGTCAGCATCATAAAGTGATAAGAACATCTAATTAATAAAAACACATCTTGGGGTCTATTTGGTGCATATTTGTTAGCATGATTTAGAGAAAAAAACCCAACCAGAGATTGACATAATGTGCGCTTGTCCTGTCAGTGTGACCTGTGCTTTTCTTTCTTCTTTTTTTTGCGCAGACAATCATGATAACATCTAATTAATTCGCATGAAAGCGCGACAGGGTTGAAAGCGTTGGCTAGCTGACAGACGACTTATAGTAATCTAAGTCTATACTGTTGGGTTTGTTCAATATCGCCAGCAGACCTAATGTTAACCTAAACAAGCCGCTATGCTATGCTAATTCTCAGCTATGTTAAATCTTACAATATCCACATTCATTGTTTGCATAATGTTGACACGTGAATGTCCTACTGATTCATGGTGATACATACAACGAGCTCTTACCTTGTCTGCGAGGTGGGGCCTCTGGGCGAAGTGTTCGAGCGCTATGGACATCATGTTGACGGAAAGGTCCACTGCCACGATCCGCACGTCGTACTTCTGCATAAATAAAAACGGCGGTGACAGACGAGGCTTCATTAAAATGAACAAACGAATTATTCAAATAGGGTAGACCATGCTCAAACAGAACTCGAAGGTACAGAAAAAAAGAATAGTTCAGTCTATCAGAAGATGATCAGAAGTTTCGTTTATGCGAATGACGGAAAAATCGTTTAATTTCGAAAGCGTCGAGTGTTTTAATTTCCCTGCATTGAGACGCGAGGCAACGTGAATGCAGCAGAGCAGCCGCTAATGCCACGATAGCGCAACTAGCTGACAGATTGGCTTTTCTTGACTACTGATGCCAAAGCGCCAAATGGCTCATTGAGCGAAAAAGGCGGCGTCCGGCGTCTGTAGCAGGGAAACGGCACCTAACTTCCCATTGGCTGCGACGCCACGTCAAGAACGCTTCGACGGAGTTCCCATTGGCTGTAAGGCCACGGCACGAGCGTGCCTTGACGGAGAAGGGCGGGCAAAAGGGCATACACCTGCTGCCCCAGTAGCGCGCCAGGTGTTGCGTGAGGGGAGAGGGCATCGCCGCGTCGGTAACATGCGGCGTTGGTGCCGCAGCATGCTGCTGGCTACGGCAGCACGTACCGCTATGGTACATTACTCGCAGCGCAAAATTCGAAGGACCGCTCAGCGGCGTTTAATTTGGCATTAACACTTTCGCATTCACAACTCATAAGAAGTGCTTAGCTGTCCTCGGATTTTTTTTCTTTTTTTTTGAGGGGGGGGGGGGGGGGGGGGGGCATCACCATGCAATTAACATGTTTGTACGACCTACTGCTGTTTTATGTGAAGTGTGACGGCCGACGAGGTAGGTGCACTTTCGGTTCCAGTTCTGTTTAAGCGAAGTTCCTAAAAAGAAGCGTTCGGTTTAAATGAAGTTCGTTAGCATTGTTCCTACGGTTGGCCAACCAAAGTTGGTACCCTCGTCCCGTGTACTGTAGTCCACTGCAAGTTTTTACCATATTATTTTGTCCTTTATTACGAGGCAGCCAATCGGGCCGAGCTCCGGCTTGGCTATTTAAGTACACGTGAAATGGAGATATCAGCTAACTAGGCGACCGCTAAAAAGATTCGAGTGAAAATTGTTGCGTTTGAGCGTAAATGTGTATAACTGGATTCAAACAGAGTGTCGTGCTGCTCACAATACGTATTACATATGACTGATTTTGCAACGTCTTCCGTTTCATTGTCCTTGTATTTAGCGAATTAGGTTCATTTGAAGATATTCGAGAGCAATACCAATATTTTTAGGTCTTCTGCAACTGCCAATTTCATTTTTTTTTAGACACAACAAAATTTATTCAATTTGGTTCAGCTAGCTGTTGCTTTTGTAATGAGAACATGTCTGCGTTTCACATAACCTTGAATAGAAATATCGGAGTTAGGCTAGGGGTGCAATCTTGTGATGATTCTTTTGTTTGATTCTTCTTTTCTCTCTCTCTGGCTGTCTGTTGCGCCGCTGTCAATAATGGACGCAGTGGGGGCGTATGAGCCGGTGCAACACCTCCAGTGACGTAGTTACAATACACGCTGCTCGCGAGCATTTAGAGTGGGGCCAGCCGTTATTTCTCAATTCAAAATACAAGGGGTGGGCGAACATCTGGGGTATATATAGATAAGGGGTGACCGAATATATTAAAAAAGATTTGAATACAAATGGCATATTTCGAATCGAAGCATTCGATTATGGCCAAATATACTGCTTGACAACAATCATTGCAATGTCCTTGCCATGAAAAGAACACATGGTTATAGCCCACCGTCCGCTTTAACTGCCCGTTGTAATCCAACGAGGAACTGTGGCGACCTTTAGCATTTGGCAGATTTATAAACCGCACAGCGTAACTGACTTCCGTTCTTTCTCCGTGCTTATGAAAGAAAAATATTCAGTGTTCGATTTGAACATTTCACTATTCTAACAGCCCCTTTTCCCACTCAGAACCATGAGTACATCACCACAAATGTAAAGTTTAATCGCCTACACAATCTTCAGCTGTAGTTTGACCAAGCTTTAATCAATAGCCACCCTCTCCTTAAAACACCACGGTGCAGGCTGCGACATGCTATCCTACATATAGCACGTACCTAGCTGCGGTGTCATCCTTAAAGTTTTGCGCTTTCCACTGTTTTGCTTGCGCTGTAATCTGGCAATCAATGTAGCAGTAAACGCCAGTTCTGCTTTAAACAATATGTAGATGTTAGCCTTCTCTTTTTAATGCGACAAGTTTAAATGCAACCATTAAATTTCATTCATATCGGTTTAGCCGTTGCCTAAGGAGAGCTTTTTCTTCATTTCACACGTATTTTAATGCGGACATCAGGGATTTTATTCACATAAAAAGCTGTTACGCTAAGATTGTTCGTAAGAGCAAATTCCAGCCAATCTTGAAGCTGGACATATCATTAGTGAAGGCTGCCGGCCAACGGCACAAACATATCTTACTAACGAAAAGCTTTGTGAATGGGGCTCCAGAAGCCAAACGAAAGCCAATGCGAAGAAAGGTGCACCAATGTGCACACAGCCTCTGCGTTGGTTCTCATTTTGCAATGCTAGGAAGCATTGTAATGCTTCGTAGCATTGCAAAATTCTATAGAATGAGTAGTGGAGTAATGAATAAGACACACCTAAAAATAAAAAAGTCGCAGTTCGATTGCGATAGCAAATTAGTAGACAGCTATACAAAGTAAGGATAATAGTTTTTTGCGGCCGTATAAACTTGTAAACATTTGCTTACTAACTAAATTAACAAGCACGGTTTCACGCGCGCACAAGCAAACATGAACACATCTCACTCGATTACCGCGGAAACTCGCTGTCAAAACGCTGGAGTGAGGAAGCGTGGCAGCAGCGGCGGGCGAATTGGCTTTCGTGCTACCTCGCTTCAAGGCGAGCTAAACCGCGAAAACGCTGCATGGCGGATTCTGTCCCCATCGCAGATCGCTTTCAATATAAGGCTTGCGCGGCCCCGCCATACGCAGCAGCCGCCAGAGTAGACTTTACACGGAACATCACGGCGACGGCGACGGCAGAAATGCGCCTTAAGTGTCCATATATTTGCTATCGCAGTGAAAGAACAAATCAGGTGGTCGGGCGATATGCCGAATGGCATCGTCAGTTAACGATAACAAAGAAACGATTGATCTACGGAAGCGTATATGGCGTGACATGTATCGGCCCATAATTACTTGTTTAGCGCAAAAAACAACGGACACGTGAAAGACGACAGGACAAGGCGCTTGTCCTGTCGTCTTCACGTGTCCGTTGTTTTTTGCGCTAAACAAGTAATTATGGATTCGCACCAACTAGCCCGCCAACGAATTGTGATGTATCGGCCCCTCACCTCGGCCATGTAGAAGTCGTGGCCTCCGACGCCGCAGCCTACGTCCAGGATGCGGTCGCCATCCTTGACGCCGGCTTTCTTCACGCCCCACTGAGAGAAAATGAGAAAGTTTTGACATCATATATCTGAGGGCACCGGTCTCAGGCAGGTCTTTCTGGTTGCAGCTTACTACAGGTATGTAAACATGGTGATTTTTCTTTCATGATTGTCCATTTAAGAACATAAAATACAAAATTTATCGAAAAACACGCCAGAGAACAAGTTCGTAGCGTTCGCACTTCCGTATGAGCTGGTCCTGGAGAACAGCATAACGCGCTTCTTATTGTGTTACCGCGCGGCAGCCCGGTGTGGTGTTGCGCAGATGTGGTACCACGTGCGAGCCTGGTTTATGGCCCGTGTTGCTGAAAAAATAGTGTCGTAAACTTTCACTTTCGAAAACACTTGAGTAAACGAAGTTGAAACTGTGCGACGCGTCATTTTCTAACACGCTTGTCTCTTGTCCTGCTATACGCAGCCGTGATTTATGCTTCGACAACATTTAAAAAGCTCGGTGCAGACGAAATGTAATGATGACAAAAAATTAAAAAAAAAAACGTTGCTTGCTTGACGTCGGTTTAGTGGCAGACGTCATCTTAGCGAAGAGATTCTAAAACTTCGGGTTCCAGTGCACAAATTCTGAAACAAATACCGCTGCTCATTGCACTAAAAGCACGTGACGAGCGCTCACTGGTGGATCCAGGGGCTTCCCACTTCAGCGCTGACAAATTTGAGTGAACACCCCTTTTCCTCCCCCTTCGTTCTATTCAATGAAATCAAATCTGGGTCTTCAGCCCCTGGCAACACGTCGAATAATTTCTCGCCTTTCATTCTTTCATAAGCTGTATCCGAAATTCATGTCGCTATTACTTATCTCACCGTACTGATCATCAGCATAAAGTTACAACTTGAGCATGTAACACGACATGTCTTTTACACTAATTGCTTGCCACGTACGTCGAAATAATGGAATCAACTTCCCTCTGATATTTTTTCTATTAATAACAATGAAAATTTTCGAAAAGCACAAGCTAATACCGTATAATATCAAGCGTTTGTACGAACTAATGTTGGTTGTTTTTATGTTACTTATATTATGCCATGTTGAATTACTGTATTTAAAAAACTTTCAGCTAACATCGTATCATTAACAGTCATTCTGTATAAGCTCGTAATATATTTTATCCTATTTCTTGTGTGGCCCACTCCCCTCTACAATGCCGGGAGGCCTTGAGGGAAAATAAATAATTATTTGTTTTGGTGCGGATACCTCACCCTTTGATGCCACCTTGTATCCGTCATAGAGAGCCTTAATTCGAGCCTCCTGACCCTGTCGAATGTATAAGGTGGCGAACAGGGGCGCGGCTTAGTTCATAACTCGACCATTCTTATCGTCTGCAGTCTTCTTTCTTTTTTTTTTTTTTTTTTCTCTCAATATTCCATGTCCCTCCGCGTCAGAGCATCGGCTGTCGTGTGTCGAACGCCGGAGTGCCAGGTATACCGCCCAGAAACTTCGGCTCCAAAGCCAGGTCACATCGTGAAACGAAACGCGCATTTGCCAGCGCCGTACAAAGCCAAGCCGAGCCCACTTTACCTCAGTGGTGGATAGTCCACCCGTGCTGACGAAGGTGTTCCCGAAAATCCACTCGTAGAGGCGCACTCCGTTGCGCGAGTACTGCCGTTGGTCCAGGAACTCCTGGAAGCTGTTGAAGTCCTTGACCGCGTTGCGGAGCATCTTCTTGGCCAGGAAGCACACCTGGCACGGGTTCTGCTTGTGCTGCGGGTTTTAACACAACGCGTCATCTCAGAACCAACCGCACTGATGTGCTTTCACCAAGAGGTGGCACAGCGCGTATGCCTCAAGCATATTACTATACTACGGAAAACCATATATCGGTTTCCAGGGGCGAAAGACCAGCGAAGAAGGATTTATCACAGGGACAGTTAACTCCGATTTTTCTATACAAATATTCATTAAACGCGCGCAGATATGATGTCATTAAGCACCAGAGCTCTGAACCGATGTGTATGAAATGTGTTGCACTTATAGAAGACTAAGTTAAATTATGGTGACTGTTGCAAGCAGACTCATTAGTACCTCAGTACTGTTTTGCGGATATCGCGGAAATTTACGTTTATGAAAAGTGATGAAGACAGTTGAAAATGTATTCACTTTGCAACCAAAAAATATACAGGGTGTCCCAGCTAAAAGAAAACAATGCTTTAAAAACGACCGAGTGTGCTAGGGGGCTGAAACCAAATCAGTGGTGTTGAGAACCGCGCGGCCTAGTTTTGCAAAGTCAATTAGTATAACTCGTTACACAACTTTTTAAATAATGGCTTCACCAAGAAAGTGCCAATACGAAAGTTGCAGATCACATTTAAAAATGGCCAAGGGTTTCCAACTAAGTACCATTGATGGAGCGTCTTGTACTTGCCTTGAAAGAAAGCCCACGATGTATGCGCAAAATCAAGCGCGTTATCGCGCCACTATTTCTGCGCTGCCAGACGACCTATCAAGAAACGTAATCCACTTGTCGCTGCAGCGCTATCCGGGAGGAGTTTGGAGTTTCCGGTGGCCGCAAGATACGCGCCTGCAACTCTCGCCAGTAAGATGTGATCGCGAACGAATAGAAGAACATGACAATTGCATTTTCCTTCCCGGTTAAACAGTTCTTCTGCCAAAATTTACTCAAGCCCGAGCTTTTTGTTTTATTGCGATAGCAATTATATGGACACTCAAAAGCAGATTTCTGCCGTCGGCGTCGCCGTCGCCGTCGGCGTCGCCGTCGCCGTCGCCGTCGCCGTGAGGTTCCGTATGACGTCATTTGGAGATGAAATCGTCGCCGCGCGCCGAACGCTGTATGTGCGAGTGAAAGGGCGCGAGGGACGCGCTCTTTCACGGGGAGTGAACGCACGGCGGAGAACAAACGCGCGTTCCGCGCCGTGCTTGCTTAAGGGCTGCAGAAGTAGGCGTCTCTTTCCTCCTTTACAATCACCATATATGTAGAGCAAACGCGCCTTCTTCGGACGCGCGAGAGGCCGTGGGGGAGGGGGAGGGAAGGGAGGCGACGTTTAGCTGCGGCACCAAGTGCCTATTTATATCAGAGGCTCCAGCAACAGTCACCAACGCCGCACGCATTTTGAGCTAACGCGGGCAAAACGCCGATGGCGTCGACAACAGTTCTGCGTCTTTCTTTTTTTATCCCCTTGTGTGCTCGGGTTTCATTCCACAAGTGGATCGAATGATATGATTATGCCACGTCACGTCGAAGCACGACACACCTTCAACACTGCCGCTCGCTCTGTGCGCCCGATCACGACATGACACGCGAGTGAGTCTCGAAAAAAGGCATGCAAACAATGTCGTTTCCTGATCGGTCGTCTGGATGCGCTGAAATAGCGGCGCTATCACGCGGTTGTTTTTGTATTTCCAGCGCTTTCTTTAAGGGCAAGAACAAGAAGCCCCATCAATGATATATATTTGCAAACACTTCAGTCGGATATTTTTAAATGTGACCTATAACTTCCATATTGGCAGTTCCTTGCTGAATCTAATATTTAAAGAAATAAGAAATTAGTTTATACTATATAATAATTGACTTCGCAAAACGAAGAAAATACCGCAAGCAGAGTAGATCGCGCGAAGCTCAACACCACTGAGTTCGTTTCAGCCCGCTAGCACACTCCGTCGTTTTAAGACCTTGGTTACATTTAGCTGGCACACTCTGTATATCGAAATTCTGTAAACTATATTCGTCTAAAGCGGTAGATTCCATAATGCATAGCTTACAGTTTGCGTGAAATCGTTAATTTGGTTATGTGACATTTGCAAAGGTTATAATTATAATATGTGCAAATTATTGGTACATTCCAGAGCGGTGAATAGTGTACTGATTTTGCCTGTTTTTCACGTGCTAGTAAATGGAGTTTACAAAGTTGTGATTAGGGAAGTAGAGAGTCCATGCTTGTGCATCAAATGTCTGAAGTTTTTGAATTTTCGGCAAATGATATTTGCTTCAAATATTGACGGTCTAAATAAAACAAGAATGCATTACGGAGTCGGTATAACCTCACTTTTACTTTGAAATAAAACAAATTCGTTCAAATAAGTACTTCGGTGTCCAAAGGTAGAATTTCTGTGATCCACATGTATTTCAGTGCATCTATTTAAGCACATAAAAGTGGGGTAATATTTTTATACCGGGTTCAACACATCGGTTCAGAGCTCTGGTGCTTAATGACATCATATCTGCGGAGGCGCTTTCGATCGCGATCGAGCCCGCGATTCGGAATAAATTGTTTGACCGCGATGTCTCCTAAGCGCAAGCGCCGTATTAGGGCCAATCCCCATCCAGAAATTCGATCCAGAACGGGCTTGATCGCGATCAAAAATGGTCGGTGCGACTGAGGTATTACATCGGCATCCAATGAACTAATCAACGTGTGGATCGCTGCTTTTCTGAGCGAACACTAAAATCTACCGACTACTGAAAGCATACTTCGACTCAGACCAAAGAATTCTGCTAAAAATAGGAAAATTAAAAAGAGAGAATCATGTTTACAAATTTGTCACTCCACAATGAGAACAGGTATCGCAGTGCTGGGAACTACCTTTCTGAAATGTACCACTAACATGCGTATGTTGTTAACAGGACATTTGCAACGCTCACGTGAATAATGTAACGACTTCGCCTAAGCTGTGAATATATACCATTTTCCCCAGCTTCAGGCTCTTTGATATAGATACAGTTTACAAAATTTGGTTTTGCTGCTTTGTTGCAAACTTGGTGCTTATTTCTTTTTAAGTTACCGATTTTCAGCAAATCTGAAAAAGAAAAAAGAAGTGTGCAGAAACAATCAACGATGATCGTCAAAGAAGTGTCAGAAACACTGTCAATAAACCGTTGATCCGATTTAGACTTAAATTTGGTGAATTCAAGCGAGCTCAGATTTATATACCGACTGTAGGAAGCAGAATTTTGAATTATGGCCCAGAATATTTCAGAATTATCGTCGAATATAAATAAGCTAAAAAAAAAGAAACTGAAGCGCCAACTTACAAATCCGTAGATCTGTACCAAAACAGATATGGCAGTTTTGAAAACTGCACCTGTTAGAAGATCTAAAACAGACAAATGTGCTTTTTAACATGAAATTGGTATAATGTTTACGAGTGTCTTGCGAAAGCCCTACTCGCAAATTAGCGGTATCTTTTAGAGCGGTGTATGATACACCAATTTTGTCCACTTAAGATGTTTCAGTAGCTGATGTTTACAGAATTGTGATTTCGTGTTTTTTATGGCTGTGTTAGAGTTGTAAACTGATTCTTCATTTTTTATTTGTTTTTTAAATACGATTTTTTAAAAATTGGTGAAGACGCATGACCTCAAAGATCGGCGTACTACAACAGGTAGATGTCAAATTTTATTTTATTTTTAAATATGCAGCAAGCTTCACCAAAATCGGTGCAGTGGATGCCTAGAAAAATTGTCTCTTCGTCCATGCGTATTCAGATAGGAGCGCCTGAAGTAAATCTGAGGTAATTAAGAACGCTCTCGAGGTAATTAAGAGCACTCCTGTTTACACAGCCCCAAACACATAAGGTCGGTGATACGGCCACGACGACCATTGCTTTTTTAAAAAAGAAATTATTTGGCGTCGTACTGGCAGAAGACGAGAATCAGCTCATAACCTAGGAGCTTACACGTTGCCCTTCAGATAAGCCGACAAGAAAAATAAGAGATGTGAAGAGAGGCTGTCGTCGCCGCGTGGTCGTCAACAAAGCCGTCTGTATAGCCCATTGCATAGCCTGCTAGCCATAGCCATAGCCATAGTCATAGTCATAGTTGCATAGTCATAGTTTTTGCTACACGACTATTCCAGCAGTCTGTACTATTCGCGGAGGCAAGACAATCATAACAGGAAAGAGTTGCAAACGAGAAATGTACGCAACTGAGAGACGAGCAAAGGCCGAAGTGCAAGCGTCAAGCGAATGAATCACCTTGACGACGCGCCGACGACGGTGCGACCAATGGCAGAGCGGAGCGTTCCGAAACTGGCTCTCCGTCCAGACGACGAGATAGGAGTGTTAGGCGCCTGTGCGGTAGACGAAAAGAGGTCGCAACGAGCAATTTCTAAACCGCCAGCCCGCAGAACAAACTTGCCAAGTTAGATCCGGAGGAATGGGGAGCTGCGATTGGCTGTGGGGAAGCCACCGCTGTCAGCCCAGATAAACAAACGCAGACAAGATTAGTGGAGTTGGAGGCAGGGAAGGCACAGGTCCTCCGCCAGGTTTAGAAAGCTTAGTCGCCCGCTTTTCATGGGCACACGATGCTGTGTGCGAGTTCACGGATATCTCCACCGCCTCCCTTTCCCTCCGCATGTCCTTTCTTCAAAGGCCAAAACAAAACAAAAAGGAAACTTGCAGTCCATTGTTACAACCAACAAAGCACTACTCGGCAAAAGGGAAAAGTGAAGTGCAGCGTCTTATCCTTATCATACGTGGCCGACGCAATATCTTTTGGACAAGCGAGGTGGTGACGGGATACTGCGGAGCTATCTCCAGCGCAGACGATACCTATCTTATATGTGATCGAAGACCAGCGTAAACACACATCGTGCAGTGACTCCTAGTGCGAGAAGCCGAAGGTCACATAAATGCGATCGCGCAATCTCTCAATCAACATGACTATCTTTATCTAGACTTCCTTTTAAGAGTCTGATGGCGAGATGCTGTGCGTGATCCGTATCGACCGGCAATTTCAAATCAGGTGACAGAAACGTGGCAGTCGTCGTCAGCACTGCAGAAGTGGCAAAAATGTCATGCGTTCCGCTGCAGCGATAAGCGACAACGTGACGTCAGCGCTCACGCGGTTCAGGAACCCCGGAGGCCGGAGTGGCGCGCATTCCGTAAAACGCATTCCACTAGCCAGAATGCGATATGCGATATGAAGTGTTCTCGCGAAAACAACAATGAGCACTTCTGAAATGCTCGCTGGCTTTCGTTGCTGGCTTAGGAAAAAAAAACACTATCGACAAGAGCTACGTTTGAACTTGGCCTGTCCTCGATGCAGATTGGCCGAATTGTCTCCTGATCCTATATGGATAGTTTTTGCCATCACAATGATCTTTCTAACCGAATTGTTCGGTTCGAATAAAAGTTCGATGCAGACTGCTCCGCTCACTAGATGCCAAACATGATGGTTATCTTTCTAGCCCAAGTGGTTCGAAAGTTTTGATCGTTTTGATTAGGGGTGTCCGAATATTTGAAATTTCGAATACTAATCATACGTACAGTCCTCCCTATTTGATTTGTATTCATTCATATTGACTATTCGAGATTGTAGAATACTTGTTTCTGATATAATTTGAGGAATAACAGCAGTTATTTCAGTCTACAGGGAGAAATATTGATAGAACTAATGACTGTTTCGAATGGTTATGCTGCTCCATATAGAGCTGCGGTTACGCAGAGACGTCAAGCCTTGAGTAAACGAATGGAATAGATAACTTCCGCTCAATACTTTCCTCTCATGCAGTGAGAATGCCTCACTTTTACGCCGCCTATATGAATTGTGCATTTAGTTATATGTTAGTTCGGCTAACCTAGTTATTTCGCCAGTTTAACCATGTGTACACACCTTTATATGTGTACATATGAAGGTGCACCGTGCTGTAGTATTTCACTTTAATCCTTCAACGAGCACAACGCTTTATGCATGTGTGGTGCCGTGCTGTTCTTTTGTTTTATTACTATCATCGTATGGTGCATCAGGTAGAATCACCTTGCAGTTGTGAACGGCATTACACGTATCAAATTATGTAGATAACTTTTCTTTTACCAAACGGGTTCCACGCAACTTTTATATTTCGATTTGTTTAGAAATAAAAAAAGAAATAAACATTCGACATTCGAAGGTCATTTTTCTCAAATATTCGATTCGATTCGGAAATTTCGTTTATCGGATCATTGAGACACTTTTGACGCAGCGCAGAGGATAGATATGTGTCAGTAGTTGGTTAGTGCACATTCAGCACCCGATTTATGTGCGGGCACTACCCATGCTATCTTCCAAGCATAGGAAGCGTACTATAGTTTTGATGCATTTTTCATTTTCACGTATAATTTTTTTTACGCGCAAGCGTAAATTGCTAGGCGCACTGAGCGCCGTCGAAGGGTAGTGTGAAGCCGCGAAGGAAGCGGAGGAGGAAGGCGCCTGGAGGTGAAGAAGAAACTCGCATGCCGGGGAAAGTACGAAGGAGCGCGCTGAGCGCACTAGAGTTACTCGTATATGCTGCCTTCAGGGAGCTCCCTAAAGAGAGCCTATTGACCCTTTTCGCGGAGCAGTTTGTTTTAAAGAAACGAGATGGCGCTCACGGCGGCGCGCCATACCTCTCCTCAGCGACCGCGCACGAATACGAAACCATTACCGCTTCTACCTTGCTTCTGTGCGATCAGCTGTCGGAAATGCAACTGAGTTTTCGCTAACACACTGTGCTCCAATCATGCTAGATTGAATCATGTGGATTGAAGACGTGTGCAATAGTTGGCTGTAAAAATAGTTCATGACTGGCATATTAAGGAATGTAATGAATCTGTGTGGCCAAGTTCGCGGACCGCTGCTGCAACTGTACGAACGTGTTACCGGAACTTCGTGATGTACGGCTTTCCTCGAGGATATAGAAATTTGCTCATCCGCCAGCCTTGTATTGCTAACCTTCAAAGAAAGGGCTTCATCCCCAGAACGTCGGCAAGAGTGAGTACCACTCGTTAAATAACGACAAAGGGAGTAGCGCCGCTTCCTGACATAGTAAGTTTCGCGCACGTTATCTATACACATCTGTTCCAAATGTCAGGAAAACTTACACCTACTCTATCGCCGACGTATCAAGAATAAGTGAATGGGCGCACACTTGAATATATGCGCACTGCGTGTATACGCACAATAAATGACGGACGAATTCGTCATTTATTCGTGCGCCCTATGGCGCACGAATGGTTGAAGCTGAATGTTTTGTGACGGTCCACAAGAGTAAGCGAGTTACTAGCTGCAATATATATTTGCTACAAGGTATTAGAATGTACAAAACAGCTACGTTTCAGGCCTTCTGCGCAGCAAGAACAAATCTATCGGAACTGAGCACACCCGCGAGCGATTAGGCAGAAAATAATCAGATAGTGGCCGCACCGAGGAACTTCACTGAGTCAGAAACTGACAAGCCATTGCTTCAAAATATTTGCCGAATAAAGAACTAAGAGCAAAACACACTAATCCTGACTGAATTCATAATCGGAAAGCTTGGAATACATATTTAGCCCCGCTTTTAGAACAAGCACCATATACGCTGCTTGCGCCGTTTGGACATAGCTTAATCAGCTCCGAAAGCGCTTTTGCATGTTCTCTGAAGCTGTGATCAAAGCTTCGTGTCGTCCACCTTGTCACCGTCTACGATATCTCCGAAAAAAAGAGGTTTTCTAAGCCGCGCCGGCGTCATACACTTCCATTGTAAACATGGAGGCAACGGAGGCAGTTGAGGCAAGCAATGGACGCGTCACCACGTGATCAAACATGGCAGCACCCACGGGATCGCCGCGAAAAGGGTCAATACAGTAACTTTAGAGCGCGCGGCAAACCAACGCCATCTAGAGGAAAGCGTAGGTGGCGATGATCGAAGCTGGGGAAGGAGAAAAGAGGCGAAGCTTCGCATAGGCGGAGTGTAAGCGGAGGCGCGCTGGGTTGACCTCCTCTGGCAGTTGCTACGGGTGCTTTGTGCGGAATGGACGTACCGGTGAGCTGACGATGGCGGCTCAATCTCGCGCGCGCAAGGGAGGAAAGCGGGGAGGAAGCACGCCGTCTTCCCACCGGGGGGGGGGGGGGATCTTTTACTCCGGCGGCTGCTACTTATGGCGCAGTCGCGTAAGCCCTACCTTGAAAGCGATGGGCGACGCGGACAGTCGAGGCGCACCCAGGGCCGATAGCTTCATGAGCGCTATAGCACCCATACGCTTGACTACGCTTTTTTTCAGTTTGAATGAAGATTCGGTGCAGACAGCTGCTCATTACAGTATGACATAATGTGCATTGTTTTAGCCTATGTGGTGATAAAGTTCTGATTCATTTTTTTATTTTCATATCTGAAACATCTTGCTTTACTATTAAAGGTTCGATGCAGCCCGATCCGCTCACTTCAGAAAAAGTAGACGCACGCGAACGCTGTCCAGCAAACGTGACACTTATTCGTCGGGAAAACCGATATATCTATATGAGAACACAGCGAAGTGCAAAACCGACCGCCTTCGATAATATGTCGTTGCTTGAGCAGCGCATATTTGGGATTCCCATATATCCGACCTTAAGGAGGCCTAGTTTCCCATTATTCTACATTTAAAATAAATGAAAAAAAAATATATATATATATCGCGATTGTCTGGCATCGCTTCTTTATAACAGTACTAGCGTAAAAACATTATTGTGTATCGGGCCATATTCTTTATCGTACTAGGCATGCGCTTGTTCTTACGAACTGCTTCAGCGTTAAAGCTCGGCTCGTAATATATGGACCCTGAAGGCCACAGCCGACAAAGCTATCGCACTGGCTTGCGCAACAAAAATGCGCACGAACTATAACGACGCAAGAACAGCAATGACCATCTGCAAATTACACTCAAAATACGCCATGACATGTACTCGAGATGCGGCGTGTCCTGAGTGCCGTCAGTATATTTTCCTGTCCTTCTGCATCTGGCGACGCTTCCATAAATGCGTCATTTTCCCGACGAATTAACATTACGCTTGCTATAGCCAGAGCTATAGCGTGCCCTGTTCTGAACCGCGCTCTCTTTCGCTATGCACGAAAGGGAAGTGCGCTTCGAAATACCCACCTTGATATACGCCCTGACATTGGCCACCTTTTCCACGACGAAGCACTCAATCGGATCGCCGGCTGGATTGGGGACTTTCTTGATCATGTTGTAGTAGTCGGACAGCCTCCTGTAGAAAGTGGGATTGGTTGTCCGCTTCACGTCGCCTTCGGGAAAGGAAACAAAGTCGTGCGAAATGTTTTGGTCGCTAAAGAAATAACGGCGCACTATAATGGCACGACTCGGATGTAGCGCGTGATAGCTCACGTGCTCTGTCTTCTAACAGTTATTGCTAAATAAATTATTAGCCGACATCTTATTTGCTTATAGAGAACCAGTGGCATAGCCAGACATTTTTTTCGGCGGGGGAAGGGGGGGGGGGGGGAAGGGGGTGGTGATGAAGGGCCCCAAGAAAAAAGCTTACTTAACCTCCATAGTTCTCTTTTGTTGTGTCCTAAACTTACCAGACGGCTTGAAGCACGATTCCCTGAGGAAGAGCAAACCGCCGTCCCTGAGCCAGGAGATCTCTTTTTCGAGCAATCGCAAGCATTCCTCGTCACTCAGGTACATGTAGAGCCAGTTGCTGAACACCAAGTCGAAACTGCGCGAAAACAACGCGGCGTAGTGCCTTCAGAAAACCTTGAGACCAGCTCCGCAAATCGCTCCACTATTCCGAGTTCTCCTGGTTAAAATACCACTTTGTGAAACATAACCTGACCGCCATTATGAATCAAGAGAGCGAACGAGATATGAAGGGCAGATGTGTTCACCGAACTGTTTGGTTGGCTACTCTGCACAGAGGGAGGGGGAAACGATACACAAGATGAGGTGAAAAGATAAGACAATAACCTGTCTCCGCAGATATATATACGCGGAAGGATCCTGACGACGACTACAGTATTTCATACAGCCCCGATGCGTTTAAAACATGCACACTAACACTTTTAGAGCAACTCGGGCTGGGGTCAGGGTTCGAGTATTCTGCTTTCTGTAAGGTAGCGGATTCCAAGCTTGTCAAGCGTGGAGCGGAGCACGGAATGTACGCAATCGTCCCTTTGCGCCGACAAGGTTCACATTCGAGATTTCTGGCCGTTCTTCGCGGGAATGTGAAGCAGGGAGAGAAAGAAAAGGAAGAGAGAAGGCAGGGGTGTTAACCAGAAAACCGTCTGGTTGGCTACCCTACGCCGGAGAAGGGAAACAGGGAAATAGAAAGAAGAGAGAGAGAGAAGAAGGCGGTGAATGTGTGCATGTGCGGAGACAACACCACGCAGTCAAAGGAAAGCTATCGCGCAAACCAGTCGTTTTCAAAAAGAAGAAAAGTTCTTTCATTGCCTTCTGGGCCGATGATGTTCCAGTAGCGTCTGTACGCTCAACTGACGATCATCTAGTCGCCACAACGCACTGGACATTGATTATCTTCGTATGACGCCAAGGGAACCATAGGGAAAATGAACTGCTTTAGTAGGTGCTACACATCCATCTCTATCACCATGAGTGGCACTGGCTAACACTTCCAGGGCTGGGTTATAGATACATGTACGCGTATACAGAAGAAAGTGAACAAAGCGAGAGTTATCGCCGTCACTTAATTGGCAGCGAATTACATGCGCCACGCGGAGGTTGTGGGTTCACCTCCCACCAAAGGCAAAGTTGTATTTTCTTCCACTTTCATTTTCCCCTTTTATTTATTACTAATATTAGGCTTATTGCAAATCTAACCATCATCTGTAGTTGATTATGCAGCTAAATAACACAGCAGTTAATTTCTATTATGCTTTTCTTGTTTTCATATCACGACGCATACTATACATCACTTCCAAAACTCTACCGGAATTAAGTCCCTGCTGCTCTCACGCAAGGCTATACCTCAACGCCGAGCGACATCTGTGAGGTTGCTCCCACATTCAACATACACTACAAGACACGTTTACTGCCCTCATAATCCGATTTCACTGCTGAAGCGAATTAATCCCTTCACCCGAAAGCTTATATGGCGAAGCTTTTTTGTGCAGCACATACGAGTCTCTTGATCTGGACGACTCCACGAACATACAGTCTCCGGGCCTGGAGCAAAATAACTGTGTTTCTCTCTCCACATCGCCTTGCCTTGGTTGCATGTCTGTATACCTTCACGTGGTTGTTACTAAAAATTGAGCTCGTCAATTCCATTTATTGTTATCACATGACCGAACTGCCTAAGTGAATGAACAATCGCATCATCTTAGTGTCGAAGGGAAGGTACGTCGATTTTACGCCTAACTTCAGCAAAATTACAACTTCTAAGAACGATTTCTTGAAGTCTGTGGAAGTTTCTTCAAGTAGACTGGCGTTTCATTGGACGGAAGTTTCTTTGTGATTAAAAATTGATGAACCCAGCTGTAGGTCGCAGCTCTGATTTTCGTCTGAAATACATTTGAACAGCAGAGGTGCTTTCATCAGACAAAAAAAAAAAAAAAAAAAATGTATGCTGCATTATCAGACTGACGAAAGTGGACGAACAAAATGCATTAGTTCACGATTTATGGGAAATAGTTGACTCGTCGACATGACTTTAGCAAATTTTATATTCACAAATTATTGGTATGTTCCTGAGATATGGCATAATACACAAATTTCGTACGCTTTGGACGATCTAGTCGATCTGATCCCCTGCACTGTGATATCCGATTTCCTTGCAGAATAAGAGGTTCAAGCTCGGTGCATCTTTTTTCCTTTTATAATCTTTTTTTTTTTTCGATTTTCTTCGACTCTTTTAAACGATTAGGGGCCTAACTTGAAAATCTGCTGCCAATTCATAGTTGGAAGAAACTAACTTTCTGCGACAAAATCAGTTCATTCAAATATGTCCAGCAGTCGCCCATACGTTTCACATATGTATTTGAATGTGAAAGGCCGATTTGGCGCCCATTTGAGTGATTCCCGCATCATCTGTACAAAGAACTTGAAAGACTGACTTTGAGCACGCTGTGAGCAATGCCAACGAACGGACAGTTCACCCGCACCACGTACAACAAACTTTGTAAGTTGCGACAGAACAATTCAGGCGCGCCATGAGGCAGCAGGACTTACCTCTGTGCCGGTAGGTCAAGTTTCATGACGTCAAGCTGGACGAACGAGACATTGTCTAGGTGCCCGTTCCTCTGGCGGTTCGACTCCACATACGCAGGTATGAAGTCTACTGCCGTCACGTGACGTGCCTGGGTGGCCAACTTGCCGGTGAAACGACTGCGCATGTGTTGCGTCTTCATTAAAACTACGGACTGTACAGGGTGTTTCAGCGAACACTAAAGGTCTCCTGTGGCAGATAGCACAATTCTAATTCATGAACTGGTCTACTCGAAGAGGCGGACATAAGTTGCACAAAAAATTTAAATGTGTAATATACTAATTAACAATAATTAATTAATTAAGCTTTCAACTAATTACCTTATGGCCCATATTACAAATTCTAGCCGTGGCGTTCGCAAGGCGGATCCACTTACAACGAATCGGGATGACGACAGTTTCGAGATATTAATTCCCGAACTTTGCGGATAAATGCATTGGCGTTCCAGTTACTTTCTTAACAAAACGTCGTTTTATGCATTTACGCACTAAAGTTCGAAGATAGCTTGTTGCCAGATACGAAATAATATTTAAAAAGAAAGATTTGAATTCAAGTGAAAAGATCTTGCGGATGTTTCGGCTGCGGGCCCTGCCTACGTCTGAGCTGAAGCTTAAAAGATATTTTCCCTTGTGTGTCACCCTCTTATATAATGGTGATGAGAGAAAGCATATACCGTTCTTTCAGCTCTTCTCGAATGCGGCACGTTTTATAAGCGTGACATATGCGAGAAATTGCGCGACTGTCTGACTTCCAATTGTTTCATAACTTGATCTGCGTGACAGCGCCTATATCTTGTTTTGATAGTATTTAATTATATTATCTTTTTTCTTTTCACGGTGACGTCGCGATCGACTGATGAATCATCAATCTACAGATGAATTTTCGTGCCTGCCTACGTCTTATTGTATGGATTGATTGATTTTTTATTTATTGATTAATTGAATTTGTCCGATCGACGAGGGTCAAAGCCCGCAAGATTCGTACTTTCAGGTTGCCCGTCACGGAGTATGTCCAAACTGCCAAGTTGGCATTTTTTTTTTCTCTGTCTGATCAGAGATATACGGTGCTTCCTTTCACGTTGGCGTGTGCAGATTACGACGAAGGAGGAGAAGACGCCAAGTCGAGTTATCAGTGCGACAGAGCAGCACGACTCGTTGGAGCTACCTGTTCAACTACCATACCTGCGGCCGAAGTGGCGTGATGCAAAGAACAATGGCAGCCACGCACTCTCTTTTTTTTTTCTTCTTTTTTTGTACAGGCGGCAGATTGTAAGGATGGTGAAATTGATCGCGAAGGATATCTGAAGGATATTTCAAGTTATCGCCCAACGCACGCTTCCGACATAGACACAGCATGTATATTGAACCCGAAATGACACTTTTAAATATTGTTTTTTTTTTTATAGAGTAATTAAGGAGTGGAACATGCTGCCCGATTCACTGGTTTCCTCTTCTTTCATAGATACGTTTCTAAACGAGCTGCATGTTCTTGTTCATTCGGGTAAAGAAGTTTCCTGATCCGCTAGTTTCTATAATACCACGTTGTGGTCATGACAAGTGAAATTGTGTTCGGTATATTAGTACTATGAATATATGTGAAATAAGCAGTGCCTTTATTATTATTATTATTATTATTATTATTATTATTATTATTATTATTATTATTATTATTATTATTGTTGTTGTTGTTGTTGTTGTTGTTGTTGTTGTTGTTGTTGTTGTTGTTGCACGTGCGGTTATTCATTGTATTGTAAATATTGATTGTATCTCCATTCCTGTAATGGCCTTTCGGGGGTTAAGAGTATCAACAAACAAACAAACAGACAAACAATCTGCCGTTCCGCAGTCGCCTTTGAGACAACTGGGAAAACATTTGACGTGACAATAAACAAAGCGTGGCAACATGATATGCGCAAGAAAATAAAAACACAAGTCAAGAAATATAAACAAAAAGAGAAGCCGTGCATCGTTTAGCTTTAGTTTAAGTGTACCAACTTGGCCAGTAAGTTCTCTTGTTGCCACATGGCGCCTTGAGCCCGGGGCCCCTGAAAACAGAAGCTCCTAAACGTAGAACAACTTGCTGTTGGGCTAGTTGATAACTCATTCTGGTAAAAAAAGTTACAGGGCAGAAAACAGCCGCACACACCCACACACGCATTCACTCCAAAAAAGGATCCCCCAGACTCAGGCGCGCAGAGCGCCTATGTCTCCTAAGGGCTCCTAGGTGTTTTGGTGGAGGTGCAGTATACAGTAAACAAACATCTGGCAAACACAAACTTGGGCAAACACACACAGTTCTTAGCGATGCAAATTTACGTGACTGTATGCCACACACGTGCTTGGTGGCTGTGACTGATGTGACTGATTCTGTTGCGATAGTCATATCTGGGATCGTTGTCTGCAGGGATGTTCACCGATTGCTCTTGGACAACTGCAATCCAGCAATTTTATGTCAAATTGGTGCAGAGAAGTTGAAAGAAACGCAGCGGAGGTGTCTTTCTGTATCTGCAGATGCAATGCACGAAAACACTATACACCCACTTTCTCTTTATCTTTGCCAAAGATAAAAGGGGAAACAGTGTACTGTGGTGGTTGGGTGCTGCATCTGAGTGCTTAAAACACCCGCCGCGGTGGCGCAGTTAGCTAAGGCGTTGCGCTGCTGAGCACGAGGTCACGGGATCGAATGCCGGCCGCCGCGGCCGCATTTCGATAGAGGCGAAATGCAAAAACGCCCGTGTGCTTGCATTTAGTGCACGTTAAAGAACCCCAGGTGGTCAAAATTAATCCGGAGACCTCCACTACGGCGTGCCTCATAATCAGGGCTGGTTTTGGCACGTAAAACCCCAGAAAAAAGAAGAAGGTTTGAACATTTCTCTCCAGAGATCTCTCGCATCAAACACAACGACATATAGGTGCGTAACTCGCGCCGTTCAACGCCACTCTTGAATTTATGAATCTGAATCTCACAACACTTATGCCACGCGAGATAAGTTCTTTATTGGCCAGTAAGTGTGAAGATCGATGACGTTACATGAGCTGCGGGAATTTCAATTTGTCGTCGCCACCTCTATTTTCCCTTGTTACCAGCCTTTCTGACGTGCCAAACCTCAGATAGTGGCGAGAGTGAGTATATAATTCACGAATCTCGCTAAACATTTCTATTTATTTTTCCTTTACCAGAACTGCTGTTTCGAAACTCGGAAGTCTAACTCAGAAGTGACGCAATTCAAGTTCACCCTGTTTGCGCGACAGAATTTTTCAACCCTTCATCTCTGCATGCAACGAAGGGAAAAAATGCGTGCTTGTCAAGTGGTGGAAATGTGAACTCTGCAAAGAAAAATGGAAGAAGCGTCTGTGCAGGTTGAAAACATGATAATTAAGTGATGGTGTTCTAATGTCCCCAAGAATGCACACATGGGGATGTGAAACACGCCGTAGTGGAGGGCTCAGAATTAATTTTGATCCCCTTGGTGTTCTCTATAGTGCACTCAAATCTAACAAACACGAGTGTTTTGTACCTCGCCCTCAATGTAATGCGACCATGTCGGCAGGGAGTCGAACCCGGCCGCGAGCTCATGCTCAGGAGCGAAGCGCCGTAGCTACTGAGCCACCACGATATATGTCCGAAGCCGGATTGGCATGTAGCAATTCTACGTTATCTTTGACTTGAACAGCACACCGGATGCTAGGGACATACAAATCAGACCACAGTGATATGGCTGAAAGCTGAGCTCGATGGTGTGAATTCATGGTGGAATAAAGCTCACCAGAGTGTCAGTTTGGGCACGTTGACATTCCATAAAGACGACTAAAGAAGCGCGAACTGGACACAGACATAAAATGTCACACACACACGCGCACACGTACACGTGTGCTTTTTTATCTCTGCTCAGTTCGCGCTTGTTTATTCGCCTTCGTGGCGGAAAAGCAGCGCAAAAAGCACGAACACGGACGCATGAAAATCGTTATCTACACAAGCGCTATCAACTGACTGAAAAAGGGAAAGAAAAAAAAAAGTAAGGAAAGGGAGGTGGGGGGGAGGGGGGGGGTACTGCGCATGTGTAAGTGTAAGCTAATCACCTGCAAATATTCTCACGCGTGCCTCTACCCTCTCTCCCCTTACCCTTTTCCCCGAAGAACGACGAAAGACTGTAAAAGGTGTTCAAGGTAAGGAAGAACCGTTCGTTATGCCACAGCAGGAAATGTCTCATCTGCTGAGTGAAAAGCAAAGACGCACATATTTGATTAAATTCCCGACCGATTTTAGTGCACGACTTTGCACGACAACTATACTTTCCTCTATCAATCGGGTTTTGCTTGTGAAGCACATATGAGTCGCCTTGTGCACTCAAGGTACAGAGCAGTGAGAGATGCTGAACTTCTCACAAGAGTCGTGCTCCGTTCAGCCCAGCTTTCTGTTTTAAAGGACCCTTCTCTAAACCGCGTCGGAAAATTTGGTTAGACACTAGAAGTTGTAAAGCAACTTTCAGGGAGCGTTCTACCGCAAGAACATTTAGGCGCAAGCGTAGATGGCCCGCCTGTGAAATCGGCGAAATTACCTTTGTCGCCGCGAGGGAGGCGAGAGCCGGAGGAGGAAGGCACCTGGGGGTGGAGAAGAGAATCGTCGCGTTCGTGCCCTTTCCCTCTGTGCTTCGACGCCGCGGTACTCGCTGTGTACGTTCGCGGCGTGTCTTCTTTACATATGTAGCAATGTTAAAAAAAGTGTTTAGTAGTACGTAGCCGAGATAAGATACAAATTAGATGTCAAAACCAATTGTGCGAAGACGCAGAACCCACCCGCCCCCCTCCTCTCCGCAACATAGGGTACGTCTCTCCCGTTGCTGTGCTGTGCCACGGCTGCTGGATAAAAAAAAATCACAGTTTCGCTCTAAGGGCGAAGCAATGAATGCGATAGCAACACAGCAATATCCTACGAAGTAAGGTGAGCGGCTTTGGTAGCAATATGAATTGTAGTAAATATGAGCTGATTAAGTAAGCAGGTGTGCTGCGGCGTAAGTAGACCGGCATGAAGAGAGACTCGAAGACCATGAGAAGGCGCGTGTGAAACGGTGGTGTTGATGAGAAGCGCTTCCCGTGGGCAGCGCGTGTGAAGGGACACACATGTAGCTCTGCACTGCCGATCCGGGCAGCATTGCATGTGTAGCGTGCGTTGGAAAATGTGGCCCGACTATTACTAACTGAATGAACAAGCGTGGTGTGAGCGCGCACAAACATGAATATATCACACTGAATGACTGCAGACAACGACTGTCAAAACGCTGGCAGCAAGCGCATACGCCGCATGCAGCGGCGAAGGTACGTGCGGTCTATCGCTTCAACGGAAACTGAGCGGCGAATGCACGGCGAATGCACGGCGCATAAAGGTCAGAGCCGTGGGGAGATAAGAGACGGTGCGGGCGAGCGACGAGCGCGGTTGTTTGCAGAGTAAAAGTGCCCCCCCCCCCCCCCCCCCCCGCTCCCTCCGGCGCTGGCTTCCCGCTTCCTTGCTTGCGCGTGGGAGATTGAATGCGTTCGCTCTCCGTGATAGCGCGCGTCCCCGCACGCTTACGCTCGGGCATACGGCGCACGGCGAAGATTTTATCTATAGGGAACCTCACGGCGACGGCGACGCCGACGGCAGAAATCCGGTTGAAGTGTCCATATAATTGCTATCGCAATAATAAAAAAAAAAGGTTGGATGGATGGATGGATGGATGGATGGATGGATGGATGAGGCTGAACCCTTTAAATCGGGCGGTGACATACGCCACCTAGGTGCTAGCGCCGTTCGGCACAGCCAAGCGGCCGACAATGCAACTACGGCTGTCACGTTCGCTCCCATAGCAGCGCGCCCGACGCGGCAGGCCGAACCTTTTTTCTTTTTTTTTTTTTTATCCCGCGGCCGTGGCTGTGCTATGCAGTGCAGTGACTGCACTGAACTGCGCAAGGCATTGCACTGCATAAAACAGATTTTCTCGCGTTGCTAAGCTCAAGGTCGCGGATTGGATTCCGGCAGCGGCGGCCGCATATCGATGGGGGCGAAATGCGAAAAACTGTCGAGTACTTATATTTACGAGAACTCCAGGTGGTCAAAATAATTCCGGAGTTCCCCCCACTGCGGCGTGATTCATAATCAGATCGGAGTTTTCGCACGTAAGGCCCCAGAATTTATATTGAAATTGAGGACGACAGTCCTAACTTGGCATTGCGAACTTTCCAGTGAATTCGTCAATTTCAGTGTGTGCGTCTCAATTACGAATGCATTCAGTTTCTTTGGCGAGCATGCAGCCCGTATACTTTTGCTCAATTAACGCGCTTGCTTGTTTTTGCAATGCCTAAACCATGGTGTGACGTCCATATGTGTATACTGCGTTTTCACGATCGAGGTACAACAAGAACACTTGAACGCCTTTACGGATTGTTCTTTGTTTTTCTCTTTTGTACAATACTTACCCGATTCCGGAGCCCAGCTCGAGCACGTCCATTCCCGAGATGTCGGGCAGGTGCGACAGGATCTCCGCGCTTTCCTCTACGTTGAGTAGCTGCGCGCGGGCGTCCAGCATCATGCTCTCGAGGCTCGGATCGAAGTGCTCCCAGTATCGGAGCATCGTCTCACGAACGTCGCCTGTGCACCCAAGTAAAGAGGCACAAACATGCCGCCTCAGTGTTCCAATGTTACGTCACCATCATCATCATCAATGTCATACTACATCTGAAAATTGAGACATCGCAACTAGCTATAAAATTTGACACAGGACCAGAACGAGAGAAAAGACAGGGTACGCAGATGTGTGCTCGACTGATTCTTTAATTATCAGAAAACAGAATTCATGGGATGCGCGGACACGGAACATTGATTTGGCATGACAGCGTGATAGCGTGAGTATTTTAACATTTCCTCTCCGCGCCCCTTTTTTTCGGATTGCAGAGGCAGAAACATGGTCGGTGAAAGGTTGTCGTGAACGTTAGTCATAGTTAAAGTCATTCATGTATTCTTTTCGTTCACTTGAAATGCGCGCTCGCGCCTCTTTTTGTGGATGTGCCACTTTTTGATGACGTGCGCTGTTGTCCTGCGAAGTGTGCAGCGGCAAATGGAGACGGGAAATATTTGGATCAGGGCCGAGCCGCGGCTGGCAGCTCGAGTAGAGACCATCACCTGTGTAAGTCCTATGGTAAGGGCACACTGGTCCTAGTGCTGGGCGTGCGAACGTGCGCGGCTGGGTAGCTAGAACTAATTAAGGTTTCCAATGGGCGATCGCCGGTCTGCGCTCTTCGACAGATAGCAGCGTCCCTGTCGGCGACAGCCGCATATGCGTAGATCGAGGCGTGTGCTCCTCTTTGCGGAGGAGCAAGCAATGCCGCATTCCAGCACACGCGAGCTCGATCTATATACCTCCGCAGAGTTAGCTAGCCCTCCACTTTGCCGCCGACTTCATCGCAGAGGAACAGCCCGATCACCCGGTGGCGATGTTCAGCGATTCCAATGTGGCGCTCTTCGGCCTGCAGCGACCTAGAGAGCTAGCACGGGGTTAGCTCTCATCTCAATGCGGCTGGCTGCAGTGCAAAAAGCGGGGTGCGTCTGCACCTCGCGAACGACGGGGTATACCCAGGAATGAAGAAGCAGATGCCCTGGTGAAAGACGCCCATCGCAGCGACGCCCCTCTGTCCCGCCGTCACAGCGGGTGACTGCACCAGGCAGCGACACCTCCAAGCCTGTCATCCCAGTATAGGCGCGTTGATTTTTCGCGGAGGGACACCTCCACCCTTCTGCAGATGCGAACAGGCTGTCGCTGGACTGCGGCTCGGCTCTATAGGCTTGGTAAAGCGTCCTCCCCGGCTTGTGCTTTCTGTGGCGACACCAAAAAGCTGGGACACCAGGCTCTTCGCGTTCCCATGCACACAACCAACAACGCAACTTGCTCCATCAGGAGTTACGACGACTGGGTCTGGGCCGACCTTCCGGCCTGATCAGAGAGCCGCATCATCCGTCCCTGCCGAACGCAGGGCTTCGCTCTTCGTTAGCGTCGTCGAATTCCTGGACTCGACGGGGCTCTCCCGCCTAATCCTGCCTCCCCCAAGCGGACACTTTAGCCCTACAACATTACCCAGCTGCCCACCACGGAGACAGCCCAGCATGTCCACCTGATGCTTGCCATAAAATGCCAAATCTATCGGACGGCCCCTCCCCGGGATCTTGCCGACCAGCCTGCTGCGTTCTTGCCATAATCTCTCTTCCTTCCTGTCCTGTCTATCTTATTTATCTCTCTCCCTCTTTCCCCTTCTCCGTTGGCGTTAAACTTGGTGAGCCGTGCTCCCAAAAGGGCGGCAGAAGACAGCGTCAACCTTTCCACTTTCCCAACGAACCACCTTATATAGGCGGAGCTATTAGATATTTCTGAGACTATGGGCATCTCCCAAGTGTCAGATCATGGCGACGGACTGTCCCGAGGCCTTTGATCAGCCATTTTCATTTTTGTATTCGCTTTCCTTGTGGAATACTCGCGCCGTGTAACTTCTAGTGTCTCTGTTTACAATTGAACTCAACTTTGAATTATTTTAATCGAAGATCATTGAGTTCCTGCAGCCAAAGTACGAGAACAATCCAGCAGCTCAACAAGAGCCGACAATAAAAAAAATATATTAAAATATCACCTACTTTCAGGAAAGAACAGCGTCCGAGCGGAAGAACAACTCTGTCAGTAGGTACTCATGGCGATATTCGATGCCCGTGTTTTTAAGATATTCGTATTCGATTAAAAAATTTCTCTATTCTGACGGCCCCGAATGCGAAATTAGCAAGTGTAAAATTTGGTGACGAATATCTCGGGAACAAACTCCCCAGGAGAATCAAAGTGAAGTTATCTTCACATGCGATGGTGTTAACGTTTCAGATATAAACATATATACCATAATCGTGATGACAAAAAATGTATTAAGAAGTTTTGTTAATTATGTGTTTGACGGCTCTTATTTCTCGCGAAAAGTGTGCCCTCCAAAGCGCATAAACCGCCCGTGCAATCAGATCTTGCGCAGCTACTATAGCGTTTTTATTGAAATTACCTTTAGTTTAACATAGAAGGCCCTGTATATAGCCATGCCGGCTTATCTTGTGCGCAACGTAAACTACAATATCTCAAATAACACGGTGGTTTTATTACTTAGGCGAAAAATAAAATGCAGTGCTAAGAAGCGAAAACAAGCCACGCGATGTCTGATTTTGAAGTGCATAACCATCGAACGAAGTGCTGTCCCTTCATTCAAACCGGTTCACAAAGATAAGGGTGGATATATCCGCCATATGCAACAATGCAACATAGTTTTGTTTATTTAGACCGTCTTAAGGTCCCGTTTGTGTGTTAAGTCGAAGAAGCGTGAAAAAAAAGGAAGGAAGTTGCTGGACACACCCGACATCAGTGATTGTTTTACAGGGTGTCTCAAATATCATGCACCAAGAGGTAAAAGTATGCAAATTCCACGTAGTTGGAAACCAAGGTAAGGCTGTTTGCCGTTGCTTGGAGATACTCAGGATATTTCTTACATTCCGCCTAATCACATAATTAGCCTTAGTTAAATAATCAACAGTGTCACATATAATTAAATGAAAAAAAGTCAATGATAAAATTGTAGAGCAACATTAAAAACTCCCGATACAGCTTTCTGTTGCTCAATACGTGCTACATAAAAGTGTTTTTCCGAGCGTGGAAGTAGCCCGCGAATAGACGCAAAGTGCCTCGAGCTGCCAGTCGCGCAGCAATTTTGCGTGTATTCGCAGGCTTCATTCACGCTCGGAAAAGCACTTTTATGTAGCACGTATTGAGCAATAGAAAAAGCCGTGTCAGGAGTTTTTCATGTTGCTCTACAATTTTCTCATTGACACTTTCATCTAATTATAATATTCCAGAAGTTGATTAATGAATTAAGACTAATTATGCAATCAGACGGAATGCTAAGATTAATCTTAGCATCGCCAAGCGACGGCAAACAATATTGCCTTGGTTCTGTCCACCTACGTAGCATCTGCATATTTTAAAATTTGGTGCATGATAGATGGGACACCATATATATATATATATATATATATATATATATATATAGTGAGCATTATATTACCCCTTCATCTTCTTCATCTGTATATACTCATCATCATGGCCAGCGTCATTCGCTTCGGCGCGCGGCCTGCATAATAAACCGTCGAGGTTTAACAGCTGTCTCGCAAGTGGTGGAGAGTGCTCTCGATCCCTTGGTCCTCTACGACTTCGAGTGTCCCTGGAGCTTCGTTCCGGTCGCTGCTTGCCCCGCCTTTCCGCCACCATGCCCCAAGAAGATCCACCAGGAGCCCCTAGCGTCACCGTCTCTGCCCCACCGGCCGTTCCTTCATGGACCGTCAGCGCGCGGCAGCGCGATCCCACCATGTTCGCTGGCCTTCCTAGTGAGGACGTTGACGACTGGCTGGACAATTATGACCGAGTGAGTGAGTCTAACCGGTGGGATGATTCTCACAAGCTTCGGAGCGTCGCATTCTACCTCACTGACGTTGCCAGGACTTGGTTTCTTAACCATGAGCGCTCCTTCCCTGACTGGGCGGCTTTCAGACACCAGCTTCGGCAAATTTTCGGCGCCCCCAACGTCCGCTCTGAGGTAGCCAAGAAAAAGCTTGATGCACGCATGCAACTTCCCGGGGAAACATACACCTCTTATATCTAGGACGTCCTCGCCCTTTGTCGCCGGGTTGACGCAGCCATGACTGAATCAGATCGTGTTCGCCATATCCTCAAGGGCATTGCCCACGTCGCGTTCAACGCACTGGCCATTAAGAATCCAAATACCGTTAACGATGTTATCGCGACTTGCCAGCATCTGGACGCCCTGCAGGCCATCCGTTTACAACCTGTCGCCTGTGACACGCCTCCTTCCTCCGATACGGACCTGCGTGTCCTGATTCGGACTCTCATACGCGAGGAGCTCCAAGTGTACGGCCTGCGCAGTCCTCCCGTTCTTCAGCCGCAACCTTCGGTTCCTGGCCTGCGCGACATCATCAAAGAGGAGCTGTCCTCCATGACCTGCACTGTGGGCTGTGTCCCTCCTTCGCCGGCGCCCTCGTATGCTCAGGTTGGGGCTATGCAACCAGCGTTCGTTCAGACAACGCCTCCTGCTCCTGCTACTCCCAACCATCTGGCGACTCTGGCACCTCGTGCACCTGCCACATGTAGCATATTACCCTACCCGGCCTTCACCCCGCCCCATTTGTTATTAATGCGGTATTCGCGGGCACATATCGCGCTTTTGTCGCAGACGACAACAGGACGAACGCCGTGGTTACGATGTTTACGAGCGAGACCCATTGCCTCTTCCAAGTCCCTACCAGCGCCGGCTTTCCCAACGCTCACTTACTCCGCCTCCAAATCCCGAAGAGCCTCGCAACTACCGTCCAGGGCGCCGCCGCTCGCCTTCCCCTCTCCGACGCTCGACATCACCTCTGCTACCGGCCTCCCGCACTCCTGACTACCGATCGGAAAACTAGATGGCGCAGTCTTTGCAGGGAAAGCTGCATGGCCCGCACAGACTACAATTCCTCCAGTGTGCCCGGCCAATACTTTATTAGTGTGTGTAGAAGGTGTACCCGTTCCTGCATTGATTGATACGGGCGCAGATATTTCTGTTATTCACGCTGACTTGTGCTCTCGTCTACGCAAGGTTACCACACCTTACAATGGAGCTATTCTACATGGCGCAAATAATGTTGTGATTCGGCCATCGGCGCAATGCACAGTTCGAGTTTCGATTGACGGGATTCGCCACCATATTCAGTTCGCCGTGTTGCCTTCCTGTGCTCACATGCTTATACTAGGGTGGGACTTTCTCTCTTCCGCGTCCGCTTTTATTTCGTGCCGTCAACGCCTCGTTAAGTTGACCGAGACCGACAATTCCGACGACGTGCCCGACCCGCGCCTTCGCTTACGAACTGCTGACGATTGTATGGTGCCTCCTGGCCGCGAACAACTTCTTGTAGTTAACTCTGACATCGCCGATGGTGACGTTTTAGTTGTACCATCAGCTCGTTGCCTATCCAAAGGGATTGCTCTGGCACCTAGCCTTGTTCGCTTCACCAACGGTACGGCCACTTTGGCTGTACTCAACACAACCACTGAGCCAGTACTTCTTCCTAAAGGCGCTGTTGTCATTTGCGTCTTGGACACTCAGCCTGTCTCTGTGCTTACCTCGACTACTGCTTTTTCACAGGCACCTACCGCTATAGAGCCAGCCCCTGCTTCTGTTCTCGCTGGTGCAATCAGCACTGATCTAACGCCACAGCAGACGGAAGAGTTACTGGCGTTGTTATCTAAGCATAAAGACTCCTTCGACTTGCACTCTCCTCTTCTGGGACAGACTTCTGCAACGGCTCATCGCATACACACAGATGGAACTTCCATCGTGCGCCGGCGGCCATATCGCGTTTCTTCCTCCGAACGCCAGATCATCGATACTCACGTTGCCGACATGCTGAAACGAAGCATTATCCGCCCTTCCTCCAGCCCTTGGTCGTCACCTGTCGTTTTGGTGCGTAAGAAAGACGGCTCCGTGCGATTTTGCGTAGACTACCGTGCCTTGAACAAAATAACCCGCAAAGATGTATATCCACTTCCCCGAATCGATGATGCATTAGATTCATTACAAGGCGCGGAGTATTTCACCAGCCTTGATCTACGCTCCGGATACTGGCAGATCCCCATGCACGAAGAAGACAAGGAAAAAACTGCCTTTGCCACTCCCGATGGACTTTACGAATTTAACGTAATGCCTTTCGGCCTGTGTAATGCTCCCGCCACATTTGAGCGGATGATTGACACCGTACTACGGGGCCTAAAGTGGAAGACTTGCTTATGCTACCTTGACGACATCGTCATATTTTCGTCGACCTTCCATCAGCACTTGCAGCGCCTCGACGAAGTCTTGACATGCCTCTCTGCTGCTGGCCGGCCTTCAGCTCAATACAAAAAAGTGCCACTTCGCCAGCAAAACCATTAAAGTACTCGGACACCTTGTCAGCAAGGAGGGCATTCGACCTGACCCCGATAAGATTACCGCTGTCCTGCGCTTCCCCAGGCCTCAACGCGCCAAAGACTTGCGTAGCTTCCTTGGCCTAGCCTCGTATTTCCGACGCTTCATACGTAACTTTGCCACCATTGCGGCGCCGCTCCATCAACTACTTCCTTCTGGAGCTCCCTATGTATGGTCGGACGAATGCCAAACTGCTTTTGACGCCCTCAAGCGTGCCCTCACGTCCGAACCTGTGCTTTGTCATTTCGACAACACCGCACCCACTCTTCTACATACTGACGCCAGCGGCTATGGTATCGGCGCTGTTCTTCTGCAACGTCAGCAAACTTCCGAAGAACGTGTGGTCGCATACGCAAGTCGCACGCTAACCCCTGCAGAGAAAAATTATACGATTACCGAGCAAGAGTGTCTTGCCGTTGTTTGGTCCGTCCAAAAATTCCGGCCTTATCTGCACGGCCGCCACTTTACGGTCGTTACTGATCACCACGCCTTGTGCTGGTTGGCGACGGTAAAAAATTTAACGGGTCGTCTCGGCCGTTGGATACTTCGTTTACAAGAATACGACTTCGACGTCACCTATAAGTCTGGAAAGAAACACCAGGATGCTGATGCTCTCTCTCGTTGTCCCCTACCACCGTCTTCTAACACTGCCTGCTTACCACCTTCCGTGAGCAACCCGCCGGACGTCTCTCCTGCATTTCCTTCACTCGCAGCTCTCGACCGGCTCCCACCTAGCCATTCTCATACGTTTGCAACTTGCCAACGTAGTGACCCCAGGGGTTACTGCCACTCCGTTATGGAACGTATTCGGGGATCCTCTCGCACACCTAACGCTCGACTCCGTCGGCAGTTGAAGAACCACAAGATTGAAAATTCGGTGCTATACCGGTACGTGTTTCATCCCGAAGGACACCGTTGGGTCCCTGTAGTTCCCCGATCACTTCGGACCCAGATACTGGAGACCTTTCATGACGATCCCATTGCCGGTCACTTTGGTTTTCATAAAACCTATGAGCGAATTCGCAGCCGCTTCTGTTGGCCTGGACTTGCAACAAGCGTAGCAAAATACGTGGCTTCCTGTTCGCTCTGCCAACACCGCAAACGACTGACCTCACCTCCGGCTGGACTGCTACAACCTGTCCCGTGTCCTGAAGCTCCTTTCGCTGTAGTTGGTATCGACTTGTATGGACCACTACCCTTATCGGCTGGCGGTAAACGATGGATTGTCACAGCTGTAGACCACTTGACACGGTACGCTGAAACAGCCGCACTACCTTCCGGTTCCGCAGCGGAGGTTGCCTCCTTTTTCTTGGAAGCCATCTTTTTACGACACGGAGCCCCACGTATCCTTTTGAGTGACCGCGGCAGGACCTTTCTGTCTAAACTTCTCGACGATGTTCTCCGTGCGTCCAATACCATCCATAAAGCGACTTCCAGCTACCACCCTCAAACTAATGGCCTCACAGAGCGCTTTCATCGTACGCTGTCCGACATGATTTCAATGTACATCAACCCTGATCACACCAATTGGGATGTTATTCTCCCATTCGTCACCTTCGCTTACAACACGGCCGTCCAACGCACAACGGGGTACTCACCCTTTTTCCTTGTGTATGGTCGTCAACCAATCACTGTCCTCGACGTCTCTTTCTTTGACGTCCCCGTGCCCTCGTCCACATCAACGTGTGAGCAATTTGTTTCGCGAATTACCCAGTGTCGCCAACACGCCCGCCTCAACACCGACGCCAGTCAACAAGACCGCAAAACTCGCTATGATGCATCCCACCGTGTCGTTTCTTTCCAGCCTGGAGACGAAGTGTTGCTGTGGACTCCAGTTCGCGTTCCTGGTTTATGCGAGAAATTTCAGTCCCGTTTTGTCGGGCTTTACACAGTTCAGGAACAGACTTCGCCAGTTAACTATCGTGTCGCGCCCGTTGTTACGCCTTTGGACGGCCGTTGCCGTACCACAGAGATTGTGCATGTTTCACGTTTAAAGCCTTTCATACGGCGTTCGCCGCCATAGCCAGCGGCCAGGTTGGCCGCTTCCATGCGCGGGGGTAATTGTGTGAGCATTATATTACCCTTCATCTTCTTCATCTGTATATACTCATCATCATGGCCAGCGTCATTCGCTTCGGCGCGCGGCCTGCATAATAAACCGTCGAGGTTTAACAGCTGTCTCGCAATATATATATATATATATATATATATATATATATATATATATATATATATATATATATATATATATCACCGAAGTTCCAAGCACATAAGTTCTAACTTCACTTTGTGCAAAGATATGAGTACTAGCTCTGGGTTAATTACATTCGGGACCGCACTAAATAAATAAATAAATAAATAAATAAATAAATAAATAATAAATAAATAAATAAATAAAAGAATGACAAAAAATCAGCAAAGTCGGAGTCAGTTCCCGCAAAAGAACAAATGTCAAACTCGTTCACATTGTCGACAACCGGCCGATAGCTGACTGGTGAATTCCTGAAGGAAACTATCAAGGCTACACAGAAGAGGGGGTGAAAAGGTAGCCGACCAATTACCTTGACTCATGGTGACTCCAGTGAGAGAGACAGGGCTGCCCAGATAAGAGAGAAACGAAATTCCCGATCGAGCTGTCAGGCACCCACAGTCTGCTGGCCGTTGAGAAAGCCACGCCGTTATATATACAACAAACCGAGATTCCGACCTGCTTTCCCCAGCGGTCGATAACCGGATGCGCTCCTGAAGAGGACCGAGCAAATAGTCCGACCGCGATCGCCACCCGTTATCTCGTCACGCTTTTACTGCTGTTCTTCTTCCAACTACCACGAGGCTCGAGCGGGCATTGTTCTCACCCGCGACGCGACGATGATGACGATCATCCCTTGTAGAATGGCGCAAACCCACTGCGGCGGATAGGCCACGAAGATAGGACAAAAAAAAAAAAAAAAAAAAAAAAAAAAAAAAACGATTCGTTTCGCTCTCGTTCGCGTAGAATTTCCTTCTCAATTGCTTCGTGCTGTTGTGTAAGTTTCAATGTCGAAGTGCCGTATCTGGACCCTTGCGAAACTACGTGTCTTCACGTTTATCCCAGAAGAACTTGTACTGGCGGAACCGGTAATTGCTACAAAGCTATATACGACGTTATCCAGCTATAGGGATGTACAACGCTAAACAGCTATACGTATATAGGATACTTTGTGAATAGCGTGATACTGAAAATGACACACAAGTAAAAAAAAGGGTCAACCACATGTCGACGCCAATGGCGACAAGGTCGACATGTACGGTGGTTCAAATGAATCGATGATTAAATGTCGATTATATCTTTCTATTCTTACTCTTTTTAATGTTATTTAATAATTTCCTATATTATTCGCAACGCATTTCACGCGCAAATACACGTACACCTTGTCTTCCTAAGCGTCGACATTTGGTGGGCATTTTTTCTAGAAGTGGTTACAAGATAGACAAATCAGATACGCCAAACCCGTGTGAAATTATCAAATAAGACCTTGTCCTGAACAAAAAGTCACAGGCCTGCGCGGCACAGCCGCTGGTGGAGCGGCTCAAGAGTAGCTACAATTTCGGCACCACGCACACCAGGGTCTTCGCGACAAAGTCTCTACGCCTCGTTTTGATGAGAACGATCTGAACTGTCCGCGGGGCGTCGACGGCGAGCTGCAGCTTGTAATGCTCTCTGCACAGCACTCTGCTGAGCCCGGTGATGCGTGTTTGTAGCCGCGCACGTAGATCTACGATTCGCTTCTTCAGCAGCGGTTCGTACCTTGCGAGGAGACGCCATAACGTGTACCGAAGAGGTATCCAGAATACGTGGCGCACATCTCACATCGGAATCGCGTTGATTGCGCGCCTCGTCTGAATCGCATCTCGTGGTCTGCGCCTGCGCACGCTGCGTTTGCAGGCACCTTAACTAGATGGCGCCACCATACCGGCGGAGTCTGGAGGAGGAGGAATAAACACATGCGTTTCGCCGCAGCTCGGCTGGACCCGGTGAACAATAGATGCTCTGACGTCACACCAGATATTTCCTCCCTAGGTTGTCCCCAGAATTTTTTTTTCTCTCTGTGCGTTCCTTATGACACTGTGAAGTACCTGGCGCGTCACGTGAACATGAGAACATGGCCGGCGTGCTTGGAGGAGATCGGAAAGATCACACGAGAGTTGAGATATACTGTAGTTGAGATCACCTGTTAACTGGGTGACAGCCGTGACACTGATGGTGATGCTATAAAGCATAACCATCCTTTGATTGCCTCTTTGCAGGGTATGAATGAAAATGAACCGAGTTTGCAAAAAAAAACAATCTAGATTTTAATTAGATTTTAATTAGAGGCGGAGGAGGCGGCTATCGCCCTGGCCATACACAGCGCATATTCTCCCCTCTTCGTCTTCTCGGGATTCCCGTACAGCCGTTAGGTCCTTTTCGGCGGCGCTTATCGAAACGGGCGAATAGAATTGCGATCAACAAGCTCACTAATTTCGGTCAAATTGGCACGGAAGCATATTTCCACATTTCATGGTTCCCGACCTACCTGGGAGACTCAATCCAACCGCACGGCTGCAACCCCAACGAACGGGCTCACCGGCTGGCGCGCATTTCACGACCCGCGCAGCCGTCAACGGCCCCCCTCGTAACGAGGCTAGTAACGAGGGGGAGCCATGTAGTTAGTGGACAGTGTGCTTCGGAGACGCTGGTCGTCGCAGCCTCCGCTCGGCTCGCCGCCTTCTTAGTAAGAACGACGGCACGGCTCGTTCGCCGCCGTCACGTTAATTCCTACACTAGCATCCAGAAAGACCCATTGTGCACCTTTCACGAGATCGTCTCACACTACCGCTTGGAAAGGAGGTGGTTCTCTCCTCCTCACCCAAAACTAAATAAACCACAAGCTAGCACGCTCAGAATGTTACAAACCCGCACGTACCCCACTCCGCGGTCCCTTAGCAGGATAGACCCGCACTTCCCGCAGTCGTGCCCCAAATGCGGAGCCGACTCATGCTCTTTCGATCACATGCTCTGGCTGTGCCCAGCCATAGAAAACTCTATACTTGCCACAAAGGAACAGTGGGAGGAGTTCCTAAGAAGCGACCACCACCACATCCAACTCCAGGCAGTCCAGAGGGCCCCCGACATCGCAACGGGATTTCGCCTCCCGGTGCCATCGTGGGCGGAGCCACCGACTTGACCTGAGGGAGCCCGAAGGCTCCCCCTGGCCAGTTTCTCAGGACCAATAAAAGTTCTTGTCACTGTCAATCTAGATTTTTCCTGGCGGATGTAACATTGAGACCAAGAAAAGAGCATTGGAGATCAAGGGAAATTTTTTTATCGCGATAGCAATTATATGGACACTCCAAGCGGATTTCTGCCGTCGTCGTCGCCGTGAGGTCCAGTATAAAGTCCAAGGGCGATAAAATCATTGCCGCGCGCCGTACATGCACACGGCGGAGAGCAAACGCGACGTCTTTCGTCGCGCGAAAGGCCGTGGAGGGATGGGAGGGGGCAACGTTGTGCTGCGGCCCCAACTGCGTTAGGGAAATGGCGACTCAATCTCGCACGCGAAAGGGGGAAAGCAGCGCGGGAGGGGGTGCAGCTTCTACTCTGCCAGCAACCGCATACTTGTACTTTGCGCGGCTGCGGGCGGTCGCGCGCACCATATCTTGATAGCGATCTGCACACGGCTCCTACCTTTGTAGGCGTTCTGCTTTCGCCGCTCAGTTTCCGTTGAAGCGATAGACCGCACCAACCTTCGCTCGCTGCTGCAGCCGCGCTTGCTCACGCCAGCGTTTTCACAGCGGTTTTCTGCGGTCATCGAGTGTGGTCTATTCATGTTTGCTTGTGCGCGCTGACACAATGCTTGTTAATTCAGTTAGTAAGCGAATGTGCCCAAGTTATACAGCCGATAAAACTACTATCTTTACTCCGTACAGCTATGCTATTGCAACTGATGATTCGTCTTTCGGGCGAAGCTGCGACTCTAAGTTTCTGTATATTCCACCCCACGGAAAATTAAAACAATTTGTTCAGCTTAATTTCTGATCATGGGGATTTGTACCAAAAACAATGGAATATTTATTAAGTTATAAATTATTAGTACAGTAATTAATTAATCAGAAACTCGTTTGTCAAGCTATAACCTGAAACTAATTCAGCATTACTATGGGTTTTGTGTCAATCCCCATGCTTAAATTAGTATTTTGGGGTGCCAAACTCGGCGTATCAAAAGTAATACTAAGACACTGTGCGGTCAAGGTCAACAAGAAGTCCTCTTTAATTCTTTTTATAAATTTAAACCTAGCTTTCCCGCAAGACAGTTGGACAAACTAATGGCAGCATTATCGTTTTTACAAACAGTGGGAAGAAGCACAGTTTGCTTGTCCTATGACATGGAAAATCTAGACGAGGCTCTCGTGATGGAATCCCGTGCAAGGGACAAGCACCAGCATGTGCAGCTAGCACTTCCATCTTCACTTGTCAAAAATTAAATAAAAAAGTCAGTTTCACCCAAAAAGCAAAGCAGCAATTGTGATAGCAAATTAGTAAAGAGCTATACAAAGTAAGGACAGTAGCTTTATCGGCTATATAAACTAGGACATATTCCATTACTGACTGAATTAACAAGCATGGTGTCAGCAGACACAAGCAAACATGAATAGATCACACTCAATGCTCGCAAACAGCCGCTGCCAAAACGCTGGCATGAGCGAGCGCGGCAGCAGCAGCGAGCAAAGGTTCGTGCTGTCTATTGCTTCAACGGAATCTGAGCAGCAAAAGCACAGCCCAAAGGTAGGTAGGAGCCCTTTCAAGATACGGTGCGTGCGACCGCCAGCAGCCGTGCAAAGTAAAAGTATGCAGTTTCTGGCCAGTAGAAGCCACGCCCCCTCCCTGCCGCACTGCCTTCCCGCTTTCCTCATTGCGTGTGAGATAGTCTCCAGTGCCCCTTGCGCCCGCTCGCAATATATGCAGTTTGTGCCGCAGCACAGTGTCGCCCACCCTCCCATCTTCCCACAACCTTTTGCGCGACGGAAGAAGTCACGTTTGCTCTCCGCTGTGCGTTCACTCTCCATGAAAGCGTGCGTCCCTCGCCCACGTTTCACTCACACATACAGCAGTACGGCAAGAGAGAGAAGAGACTTTATTTGCACCCGTCAACTAGATGACTGGGTAGAGGCTTCACCTAAACCCACCTCATCCTCCCTAACGGTCGACCGGGATCCCTTGGGACGCGGCGGCGGTCAGGGCGAGACCGATGACTTGCCGTTGTGCATTTTCTTCTTCGTTGAGTAGCAAGGACTCCCAGGATTCTCTGCATCTATCTGGCTCATCAAAGTTAGGACAGGTCCAAACCATGTGGACTAAGTCCGCTATACCATTACAATGCGTACACCGAGGGCTATACACCGAGGGATGCCATTGTGCTCAACAGTTGTGGGTCGGAAATACCCCTGTTTGCAGTTTCCTCACATACTTCCTCGCTTTTGGTAAGGTTCTTATCCGCTCTCGGGTAAGTCTTACGCCCCAGCTTATAATGGTTAAGAATTTCTTGAAAAGTGCTCAGATCTGGACACCGGCTCATCAGGGTTTGCGAGGGAACGAGAAGGCGCACGCGCTGGCCCGAGGTCTCACTTTCCGGGATTCCAGCGCTGTCTCGACAACACCCCCAAGCGAGGAACCCCTACAGACCGCTGACGATCTGAGCACTTTTCAAGCATACGGCAACGATTTTATTGCCCTTGGACTTTACACAGAACTTCACGGCGACTGCAGAAATCCGCTTGGAGTGTCCATATAATTGCTATCGCAATAATAGTGAACCATGACCAGTGCCGACATTAGCTAAGCAACTGTGCAATGCAGAGAAGCGCACCTGCAGTTAAGGAAAAAGTGAAAAAAAAATTATAGGGTTTTACGTGCCAAAACCACAATCTGATTATGAGGCACGCCGTAGTGGGGGACTACGTAATTTTGACCACCTGGGGCTTTAAAGTGCACCTAATCTAAGTACAACGGGTGTTTTCGCATTTCGCCCCATCAAAATGCGACCTGCCGTGGCCGGGATTCAATCCCGCGACCTTGTGCTTTGAAGGAAAAAGTGTCTAATGATTCAAAGCAAGTGGCATGTGATACACACAGCAGCCATGTATGTATCACAGTGCTGGCTGCTCCTTTAACCACTACCTTAACTTTGTGTATGACACAGAGAAACCACACAAACAATGTAAACAGGAAGGAAGACACATTTACTAGAAATGAATTCTGATGTTTCACATCAAAAGTAATGGGATGGGGGAAATAATAATAAAGGTGTATAGTGGGAGGATGCTGTATACAGAGCAGCTTGACAGCATGTTTGTTTTGTCGGAACAGTTTTATACAGTCCAAGCACCAGAGCAAACCAGGATAAGTTTACTACAACTACCATGTGCATGATAAATTAGGAAGCAGGCACAGTTTCAGCGAAGATAGGCGTATAGCGTCTGTCCGTGTAGTGCTTTCACATCATCCGGGGTTATGTGCGTCAGCTTTGCAGATTTGTCTCGAGATCTGTAGATTTCCAGCGTCTTTCCCGTAGTGTTAAAAACTACTGAAACCTGAAAATAAAACAGTAAAATGCTAGAATTAAGTACTGTACATTTTAAGTGTACTGTACAGTACAACAAATGGTGCCATGTAAATGAAGCCCCCTGTGGAACAAGGTGCCCGGTGAAACTAGGTGCCCTGTAACACTAACCTTCTGTTGTGTACCCCCCTGCATGTACAGTTGACTACAAAAGTTTACGGACCACGATATCTCAGAGAATGTTGACTTTCGGAACAGCCTGTAACAGTAGCCAGTAAAACCGTACATCTCAATGTTGTTTGCATATGCTAGTAGAGGTTGGAAATGCGAATACCGGGCTGCATTGTGAAGCTGCAGAGATAATCAGTCTTCTCTGATATCATGTGTCCATAAAATTTTGTGGTTGGCTGTACCTGTTAAGCAGCTTTACTTGCAACAAAGTAAAAGAGGATGTTGTTCGGTACTTTGAAAATGTAAAAGCAGGTTTGTTGGTAATTGATGACAGATTATTTAGCACCATGGACAAAACACAGAAGGAGCACAAGAAACATTCCATAAATACTTCAGTCGCTGCGCAAGTATGCCAACTCAAGTCCGGTGGATAAATGACTATGTGTGTCAAAAAAAGTCAAACAATCGCCTTGTCCATTGTGCTAAAGGGGTAGAGCACTTCACTTGTCAGAAAAAAGATACCGTATTTACTCGCATAATGAACACACTTTTCTTCCGGGAAAATTTACGCAAAGCTGGAGGGTGCATTCATTATGCTGGACAAAATGTAGAGTGATTTTTTTTTTCCGCAGCCACCTCTAAAGAGTAAGAGACATGGTATGATTCAGCGTCCGATACAGAGTCCAACACGCCGGAACAGCAAGTGGATCTGAGGAGTTTGGCTGTGCCGCAGCACCAAATTGGACACCTAGCATGCACGCCTCGGATCCAGCGGCCGTTCTGGCGCGTTGGACGCTGAATCGTACTGCGTGTCTCCTACTTTTGTCACAAAGCAGACATCTGATACGGCACTATGTCACAGCAAAACGCCTCGTATCTGGCTACTGTTGCTGCGCATCTAATGCTGTATTGGATGCCGAATCCTACCGTGTGTCTCGTACTTCACGGCAAAAAGTTTGGGGTGCGATCATTATCTTAGGGAAAGAAGACACACACTTTTGGATTAGAAAAGTAGGGGGTGCGTTCATTATGTGAGCAAATACAGTACTTGCAAGAGGGAACAGTGCACCAGACAGAGGGCACAACCACGTGTAGAAGGGCATCAATGATGGTCACTTGGGGTTCCGCTGTCCTACTGTGGCTGTGCCTCAAATTAACTAGTAGCACAGTTCTAAGCTGTTGTTTTCGAAAGCTCGTATATAGGGCTACTGAGATGCTAGGTGTAAAATCCAGTGTCAGTTTGCACTGATGCTGAAAGAATTATTGCTTCTCAGATTGGGTCCTGCATTGAGTGCATAGTGCTCTTGAACATGACGCAATTGGAAAACCATGCATTCACGCTTGTCTGTCTTGTAATGACTGTTTCTCTTGGTAACCAGGTGATTAAGTTACTACACAAACATGCCTTGCTTCTGCGATAAATTTGATTGAAAGTCAGTGCTCTTGCTTGCTTCTTTCCTTTTCTGCATTTGCCTGGGCTGTGAACAATCACTCATGCAGTTGTGCATGTGGCAACTGATTAAGCATGAACATAGGGTGAGAGCAGAAGCATTTTCTATGGGAAC
>NC_051161.1:28119534-28186094 GCF_013339745.2 Dermacentor silvarum | reverse complement strand
CCATCATCATCATTCATGACCCGATGACCTCCCCCCTCAGAAAAAACCTGGATCCGCCCCTGTAGACAACGTTACGAATGCAGGATACAAATTCTTGGCGATGTTGAGTATAGAACATGCGTCGTCTGGTTATACTCTGAATTAACCTGCTTGCATAGTAGGTTAAGCAGGATCATTCCTTAGGCATGTGTACGGTTCATCGATATGCACCACTGAATGTTCTTTTTTGTCCTTTTTGTCTTGTTTTGTTTCCGCTCGTTCGGTATATTTTTATCGGGGCGTGCGAAAAAAAATTGGTGCGGTTTAGCTTGGTTAACCCTGGTTGATAGCGAAAGCTTCCCTGCCCTGGCTAGGCTCATTCTCGAGCTGTGGCCGAGGTGTGGTTTCGCAATGATATACAGACATGTTTGCAATGAATACAGTGTTTATTCGTATTTTTTTATGCCTATGAAGACGCTGCGGTGATCAGTAAAGTAGTGAGACTTGGTTGCAACTCGCAGCCGGGCCCAACTCTACTCGGGCAAGGGCGGCAATGTTTCCTTTCAGGGCTCCGTAAAGGCACAGCTATTGTCCGATGTAGCGTGAACGCGTGCACACGTTATGTCACGTTGGCGAGAACAACAGCGGCTATAGTTAGACCGATGGTTCGACGTACTAGCGCCGCCAACGCAACCGGACGCGCGGCCAATGCGCTCCGACGCGCCCGGCGTCTGATGACGCTCGCCCACCTGCCGATAACGTCGGACTATAAACGCGCCTGAATGCTCTCTTGTGGTTCGACCTCTAGCTCTCAAGGTGAAAACTGTTGAGTCGCCGACGGCTGCCGGATGTAGCGTGACGAAGCTTTCGCTTCAATAAAATCTATAGTTGAAAGTCGCGCTGTTTCCGTCTGTCTGCTTCTCTCTACGTCCTCCGTAGCCGTGCATTTTGTCTTCCACATGTTCGGGCACGCCCAAGGCTTGTGCCGGGTCGTACTCCGCGTTAGCCCACCACGTGCCTTGCGCAAAATGCTTCTCGGAAGCACTCCTCGCATCCGGAAGGGGAGAAAAGAAAAGATAGAATGAAAGCTGGTTAAGCTATTGTCCAAGATGAATCGGAATAGGACGTCTAAAGTTTGACATATTGCTTCGCTGGATGGAAACGTGTATGACCTTTTATATTCTTCCAATCTACTTGGATAGTGAGAGATTTGGACCATTCTATACTAAGATAGCGAGTCATTTCTTCTCTATAAACTAGAAAATCTACTAAATGTTGCTCTACTGGCTCTATAACGCGCCACAGTTTTCACAGTATAAGAATTTGTTGTTGCTTCGAGACAGGGATACAACTTCTGCTCTTGTCGAACTTAAGTTCCGTGCTTAAGTTCAAGGTAGTATTTCTGGTAGCGCACCTTTATATAAGGATTGCTGTGGATCTCAAGGATATTTCGTTTCTATAGAAGAAACCCAGTATTTCTGTTCCAAACAAGGTTTAGGCACATCAGGCTAAACTCTATTTCCTCTCAAAACACGCGTTTCAGGAAGAAAAAGAGAATCTATAGTTATACATATGTATATATACATATCAGAAATGTTAACTGAGCCTTTACCTCACCGAACAATCTTTACAGTCGGAAACAACGAAATAATATCACGCTACCAATAACGTTGGGTCCCTGGTGCTTTAAGAGCGTGCGGGTAAAAAGGGGTCAGAACGGAAACTCATACGACGTTGAAAGAGAAGAAAATTGAGCCAATATCAGTAATCTTCCACCGAAGAAATATGATTCTCTGCTCAATCATTCATGTAAACAGCTCTATAAATTTCAATAAAATATACGAGAATTTTCTGTGTTTATGCAAGCTTTACAGTCCTTTCTGAACTTGTTTCAATGTTGGCCCGTTCAGGTGAACACGTGGACCAAAGTATTTATTTTAATCTGATTCGCATCAGCGTCGAGGCCGACTATGCCTCGCACATATACAGTTGCGCAGCGTTGGGTTATTTGCGGGCTCCCGAATGGAAGGTTATCATTCTTACGGCAAACTATTTTAGAAGCAAATGTCGGGATTTTCAAAAGGTTGAAGCCGGGTACGCGAAGATCAGGTTATGGCCGGGTAACCTATATTGGAAGCCACGTGTGCGCGTCATTTCCTATACGTCATTGGTTATTCCGCGTGAACAACTCAGGCGAAAACACGTGTAATCGAGAACACCGTGTACAATATGGTCGGGTGATGATCCATGGCATATGCTCACGGACCACGTTTTGTGGTTATGTAGGGATAGGTACGGGGCGGAACTTCTGCGCATGCGTTACTGCGCCAAGTAGTTTGGCGGAATTTGACAACGCTTTCCGCATAAATTTCTGTATAGCTTTTTCCCCCCCTTTTTTTTTTTTGAGACCATATCTAATCGGCGTGTTTTACTATGTACGATGGTTTCGGATTTGCCAAAACGCGTAAAAGCGGTGGTGGTGTTGGCGGTACCAGCAAACGGTCTTATTTATAACCCCATCCCATGTAGGCTGACGGACTAAGCAGTGCGAGGAAGTACACCTCTTTTGATGGCGGTTTTGGCACCCAAACCCGGAATTTAATTGTTTCATTTCATTCATCATTGCATGACGCGCCCCGCCGGTTTTTCTTCACCCCACGGAGTCTACGAGATGAAGTACGCTGTGATGAACTCGTAACTACAGCATTCAAGTAAAGGTAACTGTCACATGACTCACATACCATGACTCGCATACCATGCATATATACACGCATGCTACTATATCGTAGTCTTGCAGGACTTGAATTATAAACTATTGCTAGGCAATATAGCGCTTGAACACTGACCACTAGTTCACATCAGGCGCGATTATCTCCGAGCCTGAAGGGTTTGGGCTGGGGTGGCTCTGACGCCATGACGTCACCTGGGCCTGGGGATCTGCAAGTCGCAACCCTGGAACGTGTTCTAAGTGTCCGGCTCCTGCATCTACGGCGGACATTCGTCACCTTCCGTGGCTGGGCCCTGGTATTCAGGTTATTAGGCACAAAATGCTCAGGAAGGCCAAACCATAAAGCCTAATGTTCCAAAGGGGTATACATATACGCGTTGGGTATAACGGACAACAAACGCGCTATCTCATTGCTGCAGTACCTACGTCACACAGCGCTGCATGCGTTTATCTGATGCCCATTTTGTTCATATTTTATTACATATGCTTTCCGGCAATTCCCCTGAGGATAAAAAAAGATGCCTTTAATTAGTTACCAGCACCTTCAAACCGCTGCGCGACGCATTATTATATATATTGTGAGCATTATATTACCCCTTCATCTTCTTCATCTGTATATACTCATCATCATGGCCAGCGCCATTCGCTTCAGCGCGCGGCCTGCATAATAAACCGTCGAGGTTGAACAGCTGTCTCGCAAGTGGTGGAGAGTGCTCTCGATCCCTTGGTCCTCTGCGACGAGTTTCCCTGGAGCATCGTTCCGGTCGCCGCTTGCCCCGCCTTTCCGCCACCATGCCCCAAGAAGATCCACCAGGAGCCCCCAGCGCCACCGTCTCTGCCCCACCGGCCGTTCCTTCATGGACCGTTAGCACGCGGCAGCGCGATCCCACCATGTTCGCTGGCCTTCCTAATGAGGACGTTGACGACTGGCTGGACAATTATGACCGAGTGAGTGAGTCTAACCGGTGGGATGATTCTCACAAGCTTCGGAGCGTGGCATTCTACCTCACTGACGTTGCCAGGACTTGGTTTCTTAACCATGAGCGCTCCTTCCCTGACTGGGCGGCTTTCAGACACCAGCTTCGGCAAATTTTCGGCGCCCCCAACGTCCGCTCTGAGGTAGCCAAGAAAAAGCTTGATGCACGCATGCAACTTCCCGGGGAAACATACACCTCTTATATCGAGGACGTCCTCGCCCTTTGTCGCCGGGTTGACGCAGCCATGACTGAATCAGATCGTGTTCGTCATATCCTCAAGGGCATTGCCCACGTCGCGTTCAACGCACTGGCCATCAAAATCCAAATACCGTTAACGATGTTATCGCCACTTGCCAGCATCTGGACGCCCTGCAGGCCATCCGTTTACAACCTGTCGCCTGTGACACGCCTCCTTCCTCCGATACGGACCTGCGTGTCCTGATTCGGACTCTCATACGCGAGGAGCTCCATGTGTACGGCCTGCGCAGTCCTCCCGTTCTTCAGCCGCAACCTTCGGTTCCTGGCCTGCGCGACATCATCAAAGAGGAGCTGTCCTCCATGACCTGCACTGTGGGCTGTGTCCCTCCTTCGCCGGCGCCCTAGTATGCTCAGGTTGCGGCTATGCCACCAGCGTTCGTTCAGACAACGCCTCCTGCTCCTGCTACTCCCAACCATCTGGCGACTCTGGCACCTCGTGCACCTGCCACAGCATATTACCCTACCCGGCCTTCGCCCCGCCCCATTTGTTATTACTGCGGTATTCGCGGGCACATATCGCGCTTTTGTCGCAGACGACAACAGGACGAACGCCGTGGTTACGATGTTTACGAGCGAGACCCATTGCCTCTCCCAAGTGCCTACCAGCGCCGGCTTTCCCAACGCTCACTTACTCCGCCTCCAAATCCCTGTGACTCCACTCTATCCCTTCTTTCGCTTCCACTTACCCCTCCCCGTTGGCGCTGAGCCGTGCTCCCTCAAGGGCTGCAGAAGATAGCGTCAACCTTTCCCTTTCCTCAAGAACCACTTATCATCATCATCCAAATCCCGAAGAGCCTCGCAACTACCGTCAAGGGCGCCGCCGCTCGCCTTCCCCTCTCCGACGCTCGACATCCCCTCTGCTACAGGCCTCCCGCACTCCTGACTACCGATCGGAAAACTAGATGGTGCAGTTTTTGGAGGGAAAGCTGCATGGCCCGCACAGACTACAATTCCTCCGGTGTACCCGTTCCTGCATTGATTGATACGGGCGCAGCTATTTCTGTTATTCACGCTGACTTGTGCTCTCGTCTACGCAAGGTTACTACACCTTACAATGGAGCTATTCTACATGGCGCAAATAATGTTGTGATTCGGCCATCGGCGCAATGCACAGTTCGAGTTTCGATTGACGGGATTCGCCACCATATTCAGTTCGCAGTGTTGACTTCCTGTGCTCACATGCTTATACTAGGGTGGGACTTTCTCTCTTCCGCGTCCGCTTTTATTTCGTGCCGTCAACGCCTCGTTAACTTGACCGAGACCGACAATTCCGACGACGTGCCCGACCCGCGCCTTCGCTTACGAACTGCTGACGATTGTATGGTGCCTCCTGGCCGCGAACAACTTCTTGTAGTTAACTCTGACATCGCCGATGGTGACGTTTTAGTTGTACCATCAGCTCGTTGCCTATCCAAAGGGATTGCTCTGGCACCTAGCCTTGTTCGCTTCACCAACGGTGCGGCCACTTTGGCTGTACTCAACACAACCACTGAGCCAGTACTTCTTCCTAAAGGCGCTGTTGTCATTTGCGTCTTGGACACTCAGCCTGTCTGTGTGCTTACCTCGACTACTGCTGTTTCACGGGCACCTACCGCTATAGAGCCAGCCCCTGCTTCTGTTCTCGCTAGTGCAATCAGCACTGATCTAACGCCACAGCAGACGGAAGAGTTACTGGCGTTGTTATCCAAGCATAAAGACTCCTTCGACGTGCACTCTCCTCTTCTGGGACAGACTTCTGCAACGGCTCATCGCATACACACAGATAGAACTTCCATCGTGTGCCGGCGGCCATATCGTGTTTCTTCCGCCGAACGCCAGATCATCGATACCCAGGTTGCCGACATGCTGAAACGAAGCATCATCCGCCCTTCCTCAAGCCCTTGGTCGTCACCTGTCGTTTTGGTGCGTAAGAAAGACGGCTCAGTGCGATTTTGCGTAGACTACCGTGCCTTGAACAAAATCACCCGCAAAGATGTATATCCACTTCCCCGAATCGATGATGCGTTAGATTCATTACAAGGCGCGGAGTATTTCACCAGCCTTGATCTACGCTCAGGATACTGGCAGATCCCCATGCACGAAGAAGACAAGGAAAAAACTGCCTTTGCCACTCCCGATGGGCTTTACGAATTTAACGTAATGCCTTTCGGCCTGTGTAATGCTCCCGCCACATTTGAGCGGATGATTGACACCGTACTACGGGGCCTAAAGTGGAAGACTTGCTTATGCTACCTTGACGACATCGTCATATTTTCGTCGACCTTCCATCAGCACTTGCAGCGCCTCGACGAAGTCTTGACATGCCTCTCTGCTGCTGGCCTTCAGCTGAATACAAAAAAGTGCCACTTCGCCAGCAAAACCATTAAAGTACTCGGACACCTTGTCAGCAAGGAGGGCATTCGACCTGACCCCGATAAGATTACCGCTGTCCTGCGCTTCCCCAGGCCTCAACGCGCCAAAGACTTGCGTAGCTTCCTTGGCCTAGCCTCGTATTTCCGGCGCTTCATACGTAACTTTGCCACCATTGCGGCGCCGCTCCATCAACTACTTCCTTCTGGAGCTCCCTATGTATGGTCGGACGAATGCCAAACTGCTTTTGACGCCCTCAAGCGTGCCCTCACGTCCGAACCTGTGCTTTGTCATTTCGACAACACCGCACCCACTCTTCTACATACTGACGCCAGCGGCTATGGTATCGGCGCTGTTCTTCTGCAACGTCAGCAAACTTCCGAAGAACGTGTGGTCGCATACGCAAGTCGCACGCTAACACCTGCAGAGAAAAATTATACGATTACCGAGCAAGAGTGTCTTGCCGTTGTTTGGTCCGTCCAAAAATTCCGGCCTTATCTGCACGGCCGCCACTTTACGGTCGTTACTGATCACCACGCCTTGTGCTGGTTGGCGACGGTAAAAAATTTAACGGGTCGTCTCGGCCGTTGGATACTTCGTTTACAAGAATACGACTTCGACGTCACCTACAAGTCTGGAAAGAAACACCAGGATGCCTGATGCTCTCTCTCGTTGTCCCCTACCACCGTCTTCTAACACTGCCTGCTTACCACCTTCCGTGAGCAACCCGCCGGACGTCTCTCCTGCATTTCCTTCACTCGCAGCTCTCGACCGGCTCCCACCTAGCCATTCTCATACGTTTGCAACTTGCCAACGTAGTGACCCCGTACTGCCACTCCGTTATGGAACGTATTCGGGGATCCTCTCGCACACCTAACGCTCGACTCCGTCGGCAGTTGAAGAACCACAAGATTGAAAATTCGGTGCTATACCGGTACGTGTTTCATCCCGAAGGACACCGTTGGGTCCCTGTAGTTCCCCGATCACTTCGGACCCAGATACTGGAGACCTTTCATGACGATCCCACTGCCGGTCACTTTGGTTTTCATAAAACCTATGAGCGAATTCGCAGCCGCTTCTGTTGGCCTGGACTTGCAACAAGCGTAGCAAAATACGTGGCTTCCTGTTCGATCTGCCAACACCGCAAACGACTGACCTCACCTCCGGCTGGACTGCTACAACCTGTCCCGTGTCCTGAAGCTCCTTTCGCATGTAGTTGGTATCGACTTGTATGGACCACTACCCTTATCGGCTGGCGGTAAACGATGGATTGTCACAGCTGTAGACCACTTGACACGGTACGCTGAAACAGCCGCACTACCTTCCGGTTCCGCAGCGGAGGTTGCCTCCTTTTTCTTGGAAGACCATCTTTTTACGACACGGAGCCCCACGTATCCTTTTGAGTGACCGCGGCAGGACCTTTCTGTCTAAACTTCTCGACGATGTTCTCCGTGCGTCCAATACCATCCATAAAGCGACTTCCAGCTACCACCCTCAAACTAATGGCCTCACAGAGCGCTTTCATCGTACGCTGTCCGACATGATTTCAATGTACATCAACCCTGATCACACCAATTGGGATGTTATTCTCCCATTCGTCACCTTCGCTTACAACACGGCCGTCCAACGCACAACGGGGTACTCACCCTTTTTCCTTGTGTATGGTCGTCAACCAATCACTGTCCTCGACGTCTCTTTCTTTGACGTCCCCGTGCCCTCGTCCACATCAACGTGTGAGCAATTTGTTTCGCGAATTACCCAGTGTCGCCAACACGCCCGCCTCAACACCGACGCCAGTCAACAAGACCGCAAAACTCGCTATGATGCATCCCACCGTGTCGTTTCTTCCAGCCTGGAGACGAAGTGTTGCTGTGGACTCCAGTTCGCGTTCCTGGTTTATGCGAGAAATTTCAGTCCCGTTTTGTCGGGCTTTACACAGTTCAGGAACAGACTTCGCCAGTTAACTATCGTGTCGCGCCCGTTGTTACGCCTTTGGACGGCCGTTGCCGTACCACAGAGATTGTGCATGTTTCACGTTTAAAGCCTTTCATACGGCGTTCGCCGCCATAGCCAGCGGCCAGGTTGGCCGCTTCCATGCGCGGGGGTAATTGTGTGAGCATTATATTACCCCTTCATCTTCTTCATCTGTATATACTCATCATCATGGCCAGCGTCATTCGCTTCGGCGCGCGGCCTGCATAATAAACCGTCGAGGTTTAACAGCTGTCTCGCAATATATATATATATATATATATATATATATATATATATATATATATATATATATATATATATATCACCGAAGTTCCAAGCACATAAGTTCTAACTTCACTTTGTGCAAAGATATGAGTACTAGCTCTGGGTTAATTACATTCGGGACCGCACTAAATAAATAAATAAATAAATAAATAAATAAATAAATAAATAAATAAAAGAATGACAAAAAATCAGCAAAGTCGGAGTCAGTTCCCGCAAAAGGACAAATGTCAAACTCGTTCACATTGTCGACAACCGGCCGATAGCTGACTGGTGAATTCCTGAAGGAAACTATCAAGGCTACACAGAAGAGGGGGTGAAAAGGTAGCCGACCAATTACCTTGACTCATGGTGACTCCAGTGAGAGAGACAGGGCTGCCCAGATAAGAGAGAAACGAAATTCCCGATCGAGCTGTCAGGCACCCACAGTCTGCTGGCCGTTGAGAAAGCCACGCCGTTATATATACAACAAACCGAGATTCCGACCTGCTTTCCCCAGCGGTCGATAACCGGATGCGCTCCTGAAGAGGACCGAGCAAATAGTCCGACCGCGATCGCCACCCGTTATCTCGTCACGCTTTTACTGCTGTTCTTCTTCCAACTACCACGAGGCTCGAGCGGGCATTGTTCTCACCCGCGACGCGACGATGATGACGATCATCCCTTGTAGAATGGCGCAAACCCACTGCGGCGGATAGGCCACGAAGATAGGGAAAAAAAAAAAAAAAAAAAAAAAAAAACGATTCGTTTCGCTCTCGTTCGCGTAGAATTTCCTTCTCAATTGCTTCGTGCTGTTGTGTAAGTTTCAATGTCGAAGTGCCGTATCTGGACCCTTGCGAAACTACGTGTCTTCACGTTTATCCCAGAAGAACTTGTACTGGCGGAACCGGTAATTGATACAAAGCTATATACGACGTTATCCAGCTATAGGGATGTACAACGCTAAACAGCTATACGTATATAGGATACTTTGTGAATAGCGTGATACTGAAAATGACACACAAGTAAAAAAAAGGGTCAACCACATGTCGACGCCAATGGCGACAAGGTCGACATGTACGGTGGTTCAAATGAATCGATGATTAAATGTCGATTATATCTTTCTATTCTTACTCTTTTTAATGTTATTTAATAATTTCCTATATTATTCGCAACGCATTTCACGCGCAAATACACGTACACCTTGTCTTCCTAAGCGTCGACATTTGGTGGGCATTTTTTCTAGAAGTGGTTACAAGATAGACAAATCAGATACGCCAAACCCGTGTGAAATTATCAAATAAGACCTTGTCCTGAACAAAAAGTCACAGGCCTGCGCGGCACAGCCGCTGGTGGAGCGGCTCAAGAGTAGCTACAATTTCGGCACCACGCACACCAGGGTCTTCGCGACAAAGTCTCTACGCCTCGTTTTGATGAGAACGATCTGAACTGTCCGCGGGGCGTCGACGGCGAGCTGCAGCTTGTAATGCTCTCTGCACAGCACTCTGCTGAGCCCGGTGATGCGTGTTTGTAGCCGCGCACGTAGATCTACGATTCGCTTCTTCAGCAGCGGTTCGTACCTTGCGAGGAGACGCCATAACGTGTACCGAAGAGGTATCCAGAATACGTGGCGCACATCTCACATCGGAATCGCGTTGATTGCGCGCCTCGTCTGAATCGCATCTCGTGGTCTGCGCCTGCGCACGCTGCGTTTGCAGGCACCTTAACTAGATGGCGCCACCATACCGGCGGAGTCTGGAGGAGGAGGAATAAACACATGCGTTTCGCCGCAGCTCGGCTGGACCCGGTGAACAATAGATGCTCTGACGTCACACCAGATATTTCCTCCCTAGGTTGTCCCCAGAATTTTTTTTTCTCTCTGTGCGTTCCTTATGACACTGTGAAGTACCTGGCGCGTCACGTGAACATGAGAACATGGCCGGCGTGCTTGGAGGAGATCGGAAAGATCACACGACAGTTGAGATACTGTAGTTGAGATCACCTGTTAACTGGGTGACAGCCGTGACACTGATGGTGATGTTATAAAGCATAACCATCCTTTGATTGCCTCTTTGCAGGATATGAATGAAAATGAACCGAGTTTGCAAAAAAAAAACAATCTAGATTTTAATTAGATTTTAATTAGAGGCGGAGGAGGCGGCTATCGCCCTGGCCATACACAGCGCATATTCTCCCCTCTTCGTCTTCTCGGGATTCCCGTACAGCCGTTAGGTCCTTTTCGGCGGCGCTTATCGAAACGGGCGAATAGAATTGCGATCAACAAGCTCACTAATTTCGGTCAAATTGGCACGGAAGCATATTTCCACATTTCATGGTTCCCGACCTACCTGGGAGACTCAATCCAACCGCACGGCTGCAACCCCAACGAACGGGCTCACCGGCTGGCGCGCATTTCACGACCCGCGCAGCCGTCAACGGCCCCCCTCGTAACGAGGCTAGTAACGAGGGGGGAGCCATGTAGTTAGTGGACAGTGTGCTTCGGAGACGCTGGTCGTCGCAGCCTCCGCTCGGCTCGCCGCCTTCTTAGTAAGAACGACGGCACGGCTCGTTCGCCGCCGTCACGTTAATTCCTACACTAGCATCCAGAAAGACCCATTGTGCACCTTTCACGAGATCGTCTCACACTACCGCTTGGAAAGGAGGTGGTTCTCTCCTCCTCACCCAAAACTAAATAAACCACAAGCTAGCACGCTCAGAATGTTACAAACCCGCACGTACCCCACTCCGCGGTCCCTTAGCAGGATAGACCCGCACTTCCCGCAGTCGTGCCCCAAATGCGGAGCCGACTCATGCTCTTTCGATCACATGCTCTGGCTGTGCCCAGCCATAGAAAACTCTATACTTGCCACAAAGGAACAGTGGGAGGAGTTCCTAAGAAGCGACCACCACCACATCCAACTCCAGGCAGTCCAGAGGGCCCCCGACATCGCAACGGGATTTCGCCTCCCGGTGCCATCGTGGGCGGAGCCACCGACTTGACCTGAGGGAGCCCGAAGGCTCCCCCTGGCCAGTTTCTCAGGACCAATAAAAGTTCTTGTCACTGTCAATCTAGATTTTTCCTGACGGACGTAACATTGAGACCAAGAAAAGAGCATTGGAGATCAAGGGAAATTTTTTATTGCGATAGCAATTATATGGACACTCCAAGCGGATTTCTGCCGTCGTCGTCGCCGTGAGGTCCCGTATAAAGTCCAAGGGCGATAAAATTGCCGCGCGCCGTACATGCACACGGCGGAGAGCAAACGCGACGTATTTCGTCGCGCGAAAGGCCGTGGAGGGATGGGAGGGGGCAACGTTGTGCTGCGGCACCAACTGCGTTAGGGAAATGGCGACTCAATCTCGCACGCGAAAGGGGGAAAGCAGAGCGGGAGGGAGGGGGGTGCAGCTTCTACTCTGCCAGCAACCGCGTACTTGTACTTTGCGCGGCTGCGGGCGGTCGCGCGCACCGTATCTTGATAGCGATCTGCACACGGCTCCTACCTTTGTAGGCGCTCTGCTTTCGCCGCTCAGTTTCGTTGAAGCGATAGACCGCACCAACCTTCGCTTCGCTGCTGCAGCCGCGCTTGCTCACGCCAGCGTTTTCACAGCGGTTTTCTGCGGTCATCGAGTGTGGTCTGTTCATGTTTGCTTGTGCGCGCTGACACAATGCTTGTTAATTCAGTTAGTAAGCGAATGTGCCCAAGTTTATACAGCCGATAAAACTGCTATCCTTACTCCGTACAGCTATGCTATTGCAACTGATGATTCGCCTTTCGGGCGAAACTGCGACTTTAAGTTTCTGTATATTCCACCCCACGGAAAATTAAAACAATTTGTTCAGCTTAATTTCTGATCATGGGGATTTGTACCGAAAACAATGGAATATTTATTAAGTTATAAATTATTAGTACAGTAATTAATCAGAAACTCATTTGTCAAGCTATAAATTGAAACTAATTCAGCATTACTATGGGTTTTGTGTTAATCCCCATGCTTAAATTAGTATTTTGGGGTGCCAAACTCAGCGTATCAAAAGTAATACTAACACTGTGCGGTCAAGGTCAACAAGAAGTCCTCTTTAATTCTTTTTATAAATTTAAACCTAGCTTTCCCGCAAGACAGTTGGACAAACTAATGGCAGCATTATCGTTTTTACAAACAGTGGAAGAACAAGCACAGTTTGCTTGTCCTATGACATGGAAAATCTAGACGAGGCTCTCGTGATGGAATCACGTGCAAGGGACAAGCACCAGCATGTGCAGCTAGCACTTCCATCTTCACTTGTCAAAAATTAAATAAAAAAGTCAGTTTCACCCAAAAAGCAAAGCATCAATTGTGATAGCAAATTAGTAAGAGCTATACGAAGTAAGGACAGTAGCTTTATCGGCTATATAAACTAGGACATATTCGATTACCTGACTGAATTAACAAGCATGGTGTCAGCAGACACAAGCAAACATGAATAGATCACACTCAATGCTCGCAAACAGCCGCTGTCAAAACGCTGGCATGAGCGAGCGCGGCAGCAGCAGCGAGCAAAGGTTCGTGCTGTCTATTGCTTCAACGGAATCTGAGCAGCAAAAGCACAGCGCATACAAAGGTAGGAGCCGTGTGCCCAAAGGTAGGTAGGAGCCCTTTCAAGATACACGCAGTTTCTGGCCAGTAGAAGCCACGCCCCCTCCCTGCCGCACTGCCTTCCCGCTTTCCTCATTCGCGTGTGAGATAGTCTCCAGTGCCCCTTGCGCCCGCTCGCAATATATGCAGTTTGTGCCGCAGCACAGTGTCGCCCACCCTCCCATCTTCCCACAACCTTTTGCACGACGGAAGAAGTCACGTTTGCTCTCCGCTGTGCGTTCACTCTCCATGAAAGCGTGCGTCCCTCGCGCACTTTCACTCACACATACAGCATACGGCAACGATTTTATTGCCCTTGGACTTTATACAGAACTTCACGGCGACTGCAGAAATCCGCTTGGAGTGTCCATATAATTGCTATCGCAATAATAGTGAACCATGACCAGTGCCGACATTAGCTAAGCAACTGTGCAATGCAGAGAAGCGCACCTGCAGTTAAGGAAAAAGTGAAAAAAAAATTATAGGGTTTTACGTGCCAAAACCACAATCTGATTATGAGGCACGCCGTAGTGGGGGACTCCGGTAATTTTGACCACCTGGGGCTTTAACGTGCACCTAAATCTAAGTACACGGGTGTTTTCGCATTTCGCCCCCATCAAAATGCGGCCGCCGTGGCCGGGATTCAATCCCGCGACCTCGTGCTTTGAAGGAAAAAGTGTCTAATGATTCAAAGCAAGTGGCATGTGATACACACAGCAGCCATGTATGTATCACAGTGCTGGCTGCTCCTTTAACCACTACCTTAACTTTGTGTATGACACAGAGAAACCACACAAACAATGTAAACAGGAAGGAAGACAACATTTACTAGAATGAATTCTGATGTTTCACATCAAAAGTAATGGGATGGGGGAAATAATAATAAAGGTGTATAGTGGGAGGATGCTGTATACAGAGCAGCTTGACAGCATGTTTGTTTTGTCGGAACAGTTTTATACAGTCCAAGCACCAGAGCAAACCAGGAATAAGTTACTACAACTACCATGTGCATGATAAATTAGGAAGCAGCACAGTTTCAGCGAAGATAGGCGTATAGCGTCTGTCCGTGTAGTGCTTTCACATCATCCGGGGTTATGTGCGTCAGCTTTGCAGATTTGTCTCGAGATCTGTAGATTTCCAGCGTCTTTCCCGTAGTGTTGAAAACTACTGAAACCTGAAAATAAAACAGTAAAATGCTAGAATTAAGTACTGTACATTTTAAGTGTACTGTACAGTACAACAAATGGTGCCATGTAAATGAAGTCCCCTGTGGAACAAGGTCCCCGGTGAAACTAGGTGCCCTGTGACACTAACCTTCTGTTGTGTACCCCCATGCATGTACAGTTGACCACAAAAGTTTACGGACCACGATATCTCAGAGAATGTTGACTTTCGGAACAGCCTGTAACAGTAGCCAGTAAAACCGTACATCTCAATGTTGTTTGCATATGCTAGTAGAGGTTGGAAATGCGAATACCGGGCTGCATTGTGAAGCTGCAGAGATAATCAGTCTTCTCTGATATCATGTGTCCATAAAATTTTGTGGTTGGCTGTACCTGTTAAGCAGCTTTACTTGCAACAAAGTAAAAGAGGATGTTGTTCGGTACTTTGAAAATGTAAAAGCAGGCTTGTTGGTAATTGATGACAGATTATTTAGCACCATGGACAAAACACAGAAGGAGCACAAGAAACATTCCATAAATACTTCAGTCGCTGCGCAAGCATGCCAACTCAAGTCCGGTGGATAAATGACTATGTGTGTCAAAAAAAGTCAAACAATCGCCTTGTCCATTGTGCTAAAGGGGTAGAGCACTTCACTCCTCTTTCTTGTCAGAAAAAAGATACCGTATTTACTCGCATAATGAACACACTTTTCTTCCGGGAAAATTACGCAAAGCTGGAGGGTGCATTCATTATGCTGGATAAAATGTAGAGTGATTTTTTTTTTCCGCAGCCACCTCTAAAGAGTAAGAGACATGGTATGATTCAGCGTCCGATACAGAGTCCAACACGCCGGAACAGCAAGTGGATCTGAGGAGTTTGGCTGTGCCGCAGCACCAAATTGGACGCCTAGCATGCACGCCTCGGATCCAGCGGCCGTTCTGGCGCGTTGGACGCTGAATCGTACTGCGTGTCTCCTACTTTTGTCACAAAGCAGGCGTCTGATACGGCACTATGTCACAGCAAAACGCCTCGTATCTGGCTACTGTTGCTGCGCATCTAATGCTGTATTGGATGCCGAATCCTACCGTGTGTCTCGTACTTCACGGCAAAAAGTTTGGGGTGCGATCATTATCTTAGGGAAAGAAGACACACACTTTTGGATTAGAAAAGTAGGGGGTGCGTTCATTATGCGAGCAAATACAGTACTTGCAAGAGGGAACAGTGCACCAGACAGAGGGCACAACCAACGTGTAGAAGGGCATCAATGATGGTCACTTGGGGTTCCGCTGTCCTACTGTGGCTGTGCCTCAAAATTAACTAGTAGCACAGTTCTAAGCTGTTGTTTTCGAAAGCTCGTATATAGGGCTACTGAGGATGCTAGGTGTAAAATCCAGTGTCAGTTTGCACTGATGCTGAAAGAATTATTGCTTCTCAGATTGGGTCCTGCATTGAGTGCATAGTGCTCTTGAACATGACACAATTGGAAAACCATGCATTCACGCTTGTCTGTCTTGTAATGACTGTTTCTCTTGGTAACCAGGTGATTAAGTTACTACACAAACATGCCTTGCTTCTGCGATAAATTTGATTGAAAGTCAGTGCTCTTGCTTGCTTCTTTCCTTTTCTGCATTTTGCCTGGGCTGTTGAACAATCACTCATGCAGTTGTGCATGTGGCAACTGATTAAGCATGAACATAGAGTGAGAGCAGAAGCATTTTCTATGGGAACTCAGTGCTGTGAGCAAGCCATCACCGTTCCTGCCTTTAGACCTTTGTTAAAAAGATGGGCTGATCTCTCTTGCTGTAAGAATTGCAAATCTGTCATAAAGGAACTCTAGTTAAGTGAGACAATAAAAAATACATATACAGTCGAACCTCATTAAAACGAAGTCACATACGACACGAAAGTACCTTCGTCACATCCAGTATTTGTGATAAACAAACATTTCTTGCGCTCTAATGTCACCCAGAAAAAATTATATTTTCTTCATTATATTTGTTGATTATTTATATCAAGCAAGGTCAGTAGTAGCAGGCTGCAATTCAAGCAAGCGTTAATTGCGCTTACCAGCTGTTCAAGTCTAGGCAAGTCAACCAAATTATGGCCAATGGGGTTTTCCAACAACACCGTTGCCTTGAGTCCATTGGTTTGGCTGGCAGCACCACACAGCTCAACATTCACGTATCTGGAACATTATGAGAGCGTGCTTCCTTAAAAGGTTCATATGTGCCAGACACTAACAATTCTCTAAAAGCTCATTACACAGGGACTATTCCACACTGCAATCCACACATTTTACAGTACCATTAGCCATTGATAAGTGTATAGGTGTAACGAAAAACAGATAGAAGGACTCATTTGTCTCAAAATATAACCGAAACCTGATAAAGTGCAACCTGTCATACTTAAACCATTTATAATATTACTGCGATTTTAAGGTTAAAATTGACGCTGATTTAAAAAAATGCATTTAGTGTGCTAAAAAAACAAAACAAAAAAAGACAAATTTGCTCTGATAAATGATAGATATGGGCATGCTGTCATGGGGGAAGAATCGCGTCCCCTCAGAGCAACCACTGAATTGATAATTGAGCTCTTGGTGAAAACTACAGTTGTGGCATAACCGTGGAGAAATTTTTTGGAAAGTATTCAGCGCAACTGCTATTAACATCTAGTTTCCACTTTATAAACTTTCTAGGCCTCTGAATTTGCCAGTGCTGAGTAACAAATGCAACTGGAATCAGTTTATTGGAATTAATGCATCAGTTTTCTACATGCGTGCATTTCACAGATAGCCTTATACTAATACTACACCTTTCCATTGGGAACGAAGCAATATTTCTGATAGAGTAATGCTTTATTGTAAGTCTACTAGCACTTTCAGGAGCATTTGTTTAGCTCAGTCGCAGGTGGATCTATGATAAGAGTGCCCCCTTTATAACACCCAAATTTCATATGACTCTCAGTCTACCAAGAGAAGGTAAGGCAGCTGTTAGGGCTGTTAGAGCTGTTAGGGTTGAAACTAACATGAGGAGGAGCAGGAGGAAAAACATTTATTGAAAAAAAAAAAAAAAAAGCATATGCACTCTGTTGAACAGGAAGGAATGTTGCTTACTGTTTGGCTGAGAGATACCTTTAAAGAGCTCAACTGACATAGTATTAGCAAACGTGCATTTTACTTTGGAAATTGCACGAGATTTCCTCCAGTATGTGCCTCGTGCAGCTCAGCTTTTTCTGCATGCATGAAAGCAAGGGTAGTGCACAAAACCAAGACTGCATTCACAACGTTAACCCATTGTCAGAGCCAACATCATCCTCCCTTGTCAGTCACAAGATGGCGACAGAACACATTTCTGTGTAGGTTGGCGAAGAGAACCTGCTATTTTCATTATGAAAGTTCATGCAAAATAAGCCTCTTTTTTCCGATCATAAAAGTAAGGGGCACGTTACCGTTATATTATAATAATGGGGTGCATGTTAGATTTTGATGAACGTTATTTCCTTAGTTTGAACGCTCATAATTTAGGTGCATGCTAGATTTGGAGGCACATAAGAACCAGGTAAACAGGAGACATCATTTCCAGTCCTACCACTTTGCAAAAACTGCTCCATTGCCAACTACAATGAACACGTAACAGATGCAGTCTACATGGCATTTACCGTATTTTTCGGTCTATAAGTCGCACCCCCCTCAAAAAGGCACTTTTTCCGAAAAAAAAAAAAGCATAAATGAGTCACACTGGTGTATAAGACGCACCTGTTCATTCGGTAAGTGTTAAAAAAAAATTAGTGACTTTTCACTTCGTGAACGCGGGTCACGCGCAAGCGTTATGGGTGCCATTCCTATATGCCGGGTGCGCAAAGTATTTGAGAACACAATGTTGGCTTCAGGCAGAGAAGAATATCTCCAGCATAAATAGACATATTTTCACCAAACTTTGGGAAATACTTCTCTTACGGTTTATTTCCACAATTACTCAATGAATCCACCATCCGCAGCAATAATCGATTCAATTCGGCTTCGGAAACGACTGCATGCATGGATCAGGTGATCCTTAGAGATGTTGGCCATTGAGTCGGCAGTGGCAGCCTTCAGCGAGTCTTTTGTATTATGTGGCTATTTGTTGGCCTCTTTCTCAACGATGCCCAAGACAAAGTAGTCGAGCGGATTTAAATCTGGAGAACTAGGAGGCCACAAGTAGGGAGTGACGAGGTCATAGTAGTTGTCAGCCAGCCACTCCTGGGTGACGCAGATGGTGTGGGTGGGAGCCAAATCTTGCTGAAAGACATAAGGTCTTCCTTTCGAAACAGTCTCTATCCAGTGCTTTACAACGGTGGCAAGCACCTCCAAGTAAGCAGCTGCATTAATGCGGAGTCCTTCTGCAAAAAAGTGTGGCAGCATGACGTCACCCTCGTTGCTGACGATGGCTAGCACCATCACAGACGAAAATTTTGTGTGCATCACTGTAGGCACCTCCTCAGCGCTTGCGCAAAGCCACCTGTCGTTATGCCGGTGAACTTTTTGGTCTTGGTCAAAGTTCTTTTCATCTGAAAAAAAAAAAAGAAACAGAGCATTCCAGGCTTCTCGGGTCTCTTCAGCTTGCTTAGCAAGCGCTTGGACCGGAGCAGACGATTCTCCCGAGCTTTATCGAACATGGATTGCCCCCTCCTCATGACATAGGAATGTTGACTTCCTTGGGTCGTCACTCACAATGACTTGCAGCCGTCGGAGAAAATCAGGGGTTCTGACTGACGTCTGACCGCTGACTGTGCTTTTGCCTTTTCGCCACAGATGCCACGTCACCGCCAGAACACATCACACCTTGTAAACGAAAGACTTCGCTACATTCAGAAAGGTGGCAATTTCCAAGTCGCTGTGGTGTGCGGCCAGGCGACGAGGGCTGCATGGCGTTTCATTTCCTGCGTCAACCTGTACGCTTCCATCTTTGAACAAACTGCACAGTATGAACGATAAGGGGTCAACCAACAAGAAGCCGCACGCCTTAGATAGATATAATGAGCCTGCTGGTGTCTATGGCGATAAGGAATTGTGTTCTCAAATACCTCGTACACCCGGTAATTGCGATAGCAATGATATGGACACTCCAGGCGCATTTCTGCCATCGTGGTCGCCGCGATGTTCCATATAAAGTCCAAGGACGATAAGATCGTCCCCGCGCGCCTTATGCTGTATGTGCGAGTGAAACCGTGCAACGGTGAGCCGAATCGCGCACAAGGGAGTAAAGCGAGAAGGCAGCGCGGGAGGGAGGGTGGGGGCAAGGGGGGGGGGGGTTGTTTGTACGCAGGTAGCAACTGCGTAGTTTGCACGGCAGTGGCGTAGTATCTTGAAAGCGATCTGCAGATGCGACGATTTTGGGGTCGGTCGACTCGCGGACAGCCTGCAACCGCTTGCGTTGCTGCTCCGTTCTCCTTGCACGGTAACTCGATCATGAGAAGAACTCGGTACCTCCATAGCACACACAGAGGCCGTAGCAACTGCCAGAGGAGGTCAGTCAACCCAGCGCGCTTCGTGTGGCCATAGCATCCAATCCGATTTTGACAGGCCGTTCTTCCGGGAAAAAAAATGTATATAAGTCGCACCGTTCTGTAAGACTGCACCGTCGAAAAATTCCGAAAAAAAAAAAACTCCAACTTATGCACCAGAAAATACGGTAGCTGCAATTAGTTTTCATAAACACTGAATCACTAACGTTTAGCACATGTTGGCTTGATATGGCATAGCAGGAACACTAAAAAAGTGCTTACTTGCAGAAAGGAGTTTCACTCGAACCTGATGCTTTGTGGACATGTGCATCCACTTGCTTGCCTGTGGCTCTAGGCAGGGCATCCTTGCTCGCAGATGATGTGCTGCCACTTGGCTTAGTGATTACTATCTTCATTTGGGAGCCCTTGAGCTAGATGAACAAGACAAGAATAAGGAAGGGGAACAGTGCAATTCCTGCTGCTTTTGCATATTGATTTGCATGACAGCTGAGCACCTACATAGCTCTTAAAAACCTTGTGGTCAAATAAAAATGCCACTGATAACCACATTGTGCATCAAACTTGCAGCAATTGTGCGTCATGATACCTCAATAAAGATGTTGTTCTTAAAAAACAATTCTGTAAGCATTTCTAACAATCACAAGGAATAGAGACACTAGTGGTACTTTTAGCAGAAAGCTTTACTATAAGCATCGTAGCTATCACACCACTGCAATAGACAATTAAAACAGCCATGAACACATCCCCAAAATCTGAATTTTGCATGTTTACCTAAAACAAGCTGAACGTATAATTCATCACTGCCAAAAAGGCTACATTTACAAAACACATTGAGATTTCGATGTAATAGTTCAGCGGAAATCCGCTAGGTGGAGATAAGTAATTAAAGAGAAACTGAGACTTCCACCCAAATGTAGCAATTCGCTACTATGGAAACCCAACCGGGTTCCTCGAAAGAAAACTTCGCAGTTGAAGAAAAATTCGTCCTGGTCCGGGACTCGAACCCGGGACCACCGCCTTTCCGGGGCAGCCGCTCTACCATCTGAGCTAACCAGGCGGCTAGCAGATGGCAGGGCGAAGTCGAATTTGACGACAACTCGAAGCAAAGGCAAGTATATGATGTAATAGTTCAGCGGAAATCCGCTAGGTGGAGATAAGTAATTAAAGAGAAACTGAGACTTCCACCCAAATGTAGCAATTCGCTACTATGGAAACCCAACCGGGTTCCTCGAAAGAAAACTTCGCAGTTGAAGAAAAATTCGTCCTGGTCCGGGACTCGAACCCGGGACCACCGCCTTTCCGGGGCAGCCGCTCTACCATCTGAGCTAACCAGGCGGCTAGCAGATGGCAGGGCGAAGTCGAATTTGTCGACAACTCGAAGCAAAGGCAAGTATATGATGTAATAGTTCAGCGGAAATCCGCTAGGTGGAGATAAGTAATTAAAGAGAAACTGAGACTTCCACCCAAATGTAGCAATTCGCTACTATGGAAAGGCGGTGGTCCCGGGTTCGAGTCCCGGACCAGGACGAATTTTTCTTCAACTGCGAAGTTTTCTTTCGAGGAACCCGGTTGGGTTTCCATAGTAGCGAATTGCTACATTTGGGTGGAAGTCTCAGTTTCTCTTTAATTACTTATCTCCACCTAGCGGATTTCCGCTGAACTATTACATCATATACTTGCCTTTGCTTCGAGTTGTCGACAAATTCGACTTCGCCCTGCCATCTGCTAGCCGCCTGGTTAGCTCAGATGGTAGAGCGGCTGCCCCGGAAAGGCGGTGGTAAAACACATTGAGATTTCAACAAAAGATTTCTCCTTGGCACGGAGAGTCAGATCTGGGCTTCATAACAAGCAGTGAAGTGTCACCAACCTCGTGGTCTTCCTCAATGATGACTTCTGCATCGGCAGATGTGCTGCCCACCTTGAGGGGAACCTTCAGTGTACCCTCTATTAGAGAATGGTGGGAGGTGATCACTGAGGCAATGGGGTGATGCACAGGTGATACTGCCAAGTACACAGCCACTTCATCCGTTGGCACCAGGTGGGCCTGAAAGTCATCACAGCATGCATAGAATGAAAATGGACATCAGCACAAGCTAATGCAACATCGCTGTATTTTAAGTCAAACTAGGTGTAACAGCAGGACTAATTTACTTTTGATATTGAGTGATGATCGACAGTTCACCTCAGTTAACAATTCAGCTTAGTTTAGTGAAACCTGTCCTTCATATTTTTGCTTGGCAATGACAACTGAAGACAGGTAATAATAAATTGAAGAAACTCTTTGTTGGGAAAAGTTGTAACTGCTACAGAGGGACACAACTTGGTGGCAGTGATAGCAAGAGCACTGCGTTATAAAGTAAATTTGCAGATGTGGGCTACAATCAGCCCATTTACACTGCATCAGCAAGCATTCTAGGTCAGTCATGGCAGTTATCATCATGATTCTGGAACTTGCTACTCGCATCGTTTAACAGTCTCATGAGGCAGCCCTGCCTTTCTGGAAGGAACTTGCTACAATATTTGTAACATAAAGAAAAATTGTGAACATATCTTGCACAAGATCAAAAAATATGGTAACACTGGACAACACTTAATAAACAAACGTGCAAAGGAAGGTCACAAGTGGTGGCAATGTTTATGCGCTAAGACCACTGCAATAAGTTTTGAGATAATGAACCCCCCCCAAGCACTTTCAGGACCACATCAAAATATCAGACATTTTCAACCAACTCATTACCACATATAAGATGGATCAAACTCTAGCACCAGTATCCAGACTGTGCGTGACCCATCATAGAAGCAGAGTGATATTTTAACTAGGAAAGCTATACTTCTTGCACATCCATCACACCGTGTTACGATGTCACTCCAAAAAAGTGCTATGTATCCCAAATAAGATGATCTGAAGTGGAGTTTACAATTAATATATCTTTCTTCGCAGTGATTCTTCAGTTACATGCTCATACTAATGCAGCAAACAGGTGGAAAGATGGGCAAGTTGGAATTGATGCATTGCTTGGATGCACCGATTGCAGCAGTAAAAATAATGCAGCAAAAAGTAAAAAAGTGCTTAGTGCCGAATATGTGAAGCATTTACAAGTTCTGGACTTACTCCTGAATTTTACTACAAACATTAGCACATGAGAACCTTTTGTGGCAACATATGAGACATCAAATGCTGTGCTGCACAAAGGCAGGAAGCAGCTGACCTTTTTTCGCAGCTTCTGGACCCGATTTATGACCTCCCTGGCAAAGCCCTCATCCATCATCGACTGGTCTGGTGAGATGTCCAGCAAGATGAGAACCTAGAAAAAACATAGAAACCAAACAGCTTCTTATTTAATATCAAGCTGCTGTAATTGGCTAAGCTATTGGCTTCAAATAACAGTTCCTTACTAGTATTTATGCAATATACAAGGTGTAGCTCGAACAAAAAACTGCCCATGGCAATATTCAGCTTGCACACACTTGGAAAAACCTTTAGCTATCATCCTATGAAGTGTACATGCTTGCTCAACCACAACGTCTTTACTTGCAATGTACAGCTTGTTACATGCTAAACTATGAAACTGTGAGCAGTTAAAATCTGAACAAAACAGATGTATCGCAGGAAGATGAAGACAAACTGACTGGCAGTGGATGAATAAAGTAAGCCTCATCCAATGATGAAACACTGGTTCCCAGCTAATCAATACAGTAAAACCTCGTTAATTTGGATTTCATAACACACACACAAAAAAAAAAAGAAAGAAAGGACGCTGAATGTAGAATTATCGAGGGTATGGAGAACACCATAAAAAAATTAACGCAGGAACTCCTCTGGGAGTTGTCAAAGTATGCGTAAGCATTGTGTCACTTGCTCATCTCCACACAGCCCGGTGTCATTATCAATGTTATGAAACTAGATCCGACTAGTATAAATGACAGCCTTTATTTACTGAATAAGTTGGCAATCCTTGCTTCCATTTCACACAAAATCAGTGCAAAAGCAGCCATTCTCATCATCTCATGACTGATTAGTGCTCGCAGTGGTGAGGGCCTTGCGACTTCCTTTGAAGTGCGGCCCATTTGGCCGTGGCACAAGACCTGTGTCTACACTCGAGTAGACACTGCTTTTCACTACCGCGCACACATCCCGATTATCTCTTCACCGGTAAGCTGGTCGGCAACAAATTGTCTGTCCATCACAATGTAGTCGTGGGCTTCATGCCAGTGTGCGGGCTGCAGTAGAATCGGTCTTCATCAACAACTCCTGTGTTTCCAACATTGTGTGCACATTGCATGGATTCAAAACAGAACAACCGCTCGCCACAATCTTTGCATCGAAACTGCGGTCGTTATCGACATGATCGTGAACGGTGACGTTGCAGTTCTGAAGGTACGCGCACTGAGTCAAAATGGAACTACTGTTTGCCGCAACCGATGCAGACGAAACCGCGATCATTATCGATGCGATCAGGGATGGTGACTATACAGTTTTGAAGGAACACGCGACCACCGCGTTGTCATGTGCGGCGGTAAATGCATAAATGCACAAATAGACACGATGCATTCGGCATTTCTGCCATCCCCATACAGTTTCTGCTGATGACTATGGCAATGCAAACTCCGCTGATTCGTTTCAATTGGCCGCTAGTGCCACAATTGCTCTTTTGCGTCACACATTTCGGTGTTCTGCGCTCGCCATGCTCCAAGGGTTGTCCCAATTAACTGGTGCGCGGCCAAACACGTCCAAATAACAAGAGTTTGATGCCATTAAGTGATACATACAGCTGCCGGGACCAAAGGATGTGTCTGAATTATCCGATTTTCTGGACTGACGAGGGTAAAACTAACGAGGTTTTACTGTATAAGCTGTTCTGAAGCACGCAGCAATGCATTCATTGCTGAACAGACTCCAGCATTTCCAATGTCATTTCTTATTTCTGCACAGGGCCTCAAATGCAGAACAAGAGTGATGACAGAAAATACACAGACTTGACATAACGAAATAGCAATTTAATCAACACGTAAGAATGCACAAGGGAAGAAGGAGAAATAGAAGGGCCGAGACAAGATGCACTCACATCACCCTCAGCATGGGCTTCGTACTGCTTAGACAGCTCCTCAGCGTGAGCCCCAGAGAAGCTGTACTGGACACGGATGTCACCAGCTTCTAGCCGGTGCCCACAGATAGTGGGCATTTCACCCTTGAGATATGCCTGGATGGTAGCATCCTTCAGAGCCTGTCATAAAGAATACAAAGGAAAGTGAGAGTCACTGAAATGCGCCCCATGCCAACAATTTCTTTTTGATGCTTCCATGTCCAATGTATAATACTAAAAACAATACAGAAAAAGTTGCAGGAAAGTTCATGAATGTTTTATAACTGTTGTTTGAGAGAAGCCTCAAGAGATCTCCCCAATCACTACAGTTCACTATATAAAGCTGATGCTGTGTGAAGCACAGTTGAGTAATACAATAATGAAATGTTACATTGCCATGTGCATTCACTCTCTAGGTGTTGTCAAGTTCTTTAACTTGACTTGATCGCAATCTGCCCTTTATATCTGAAGCATGTTTGTTAACTTCTGCCTTTAGAGTGAGTAAAAGTAAATAAAAGAATACTGTAAAAAGTAAGCAAGTCAACAGTAGAAGCACACTTGAAGTTCATAGCGATTTCCAATTAGTGTGCACGCAAGACATCCGCCACAGTAAGAACATTGCGAAACTATACAGAATATAAATGTAATCTTAAATAAATGATGTAATGACGCCATGCAACAGTGCAGCAGGCAGCATACCCGAATCTCTTGAGACACGGCCTTAGACTCGCCCCTGAGACGCAGTCCGAGAGCTTGATGTCTGGCTCTGCTTTCATCAGGACACCATATTTCTCTTTTTCCACTGTTACAGTCAACTTCCTGATGTTCAGCTCCTACGAGACAGCAACAAGAACGTGCAAGAACAAAAATGAGTGGGAATGCTTCTATGCGAAGATACATCGGCAGTTTTCCACTGTAATAAACTTCAATCAACTGCATGAAACTTTGCCTTCCTTCAGTATGCGTAATGCATCATCATCATTATCAGCAGCAGCAGCAGCATATATTTATGTCAAATGCAGGACGAAGGCCTCTCCCTGCGAGCTCCAATTACCCCTGTCTTGCACTAGCTGATTTCAACTTGCCGCGCAAATTTCTCAACTTAATCACCCCACCTAGTTTTCTGCCGTCCTCGACTGCGCTTCCCTTCTCTTGGTATCCATTCTGTAACTCGAATGGTCCACCGGTTATACATCCTACGCATTACATGGCCTACCCAGCTGCATTTTTTTCTCTTAATGTCAATTAGAATATCGGCTATCCCCATTTGCTCTCTAATCCACACTGCTTTCTTCCTGTCTCTTAACATTGGGCCTAACATTTTTCGTTCCATCGCTCTTTGTGCGGTCCTTAAAGGGACACTAAAGGCAAATACTAAATCGACGTGGACTGTTTAAATACCATTCCAGAAATCTCATAACGCTTGTTTCGTGCAAAGAAAAGACTTAGTTTATGAGAAAATTTCATCTGAAGATTCTGAATACCTTTGTGGCAATTCAAATCTCCCGCCATGCTAACCAGAGAGCGGCGACGTTTGCATACGCCATCACCAGCCCTTTGCTGCAGTCGGTGAGTAAAACAGCGCCCAACAGACGGCGATACGATATGCCGCTGCAGCTGCTTTTGGTCAAGCAGCGTGGACCGTTCGGGCATCTCGCAACATCGCCTCTTTATTCTATGATCACATGGAAGTGGAATTCTCTTCTACTTGCAGTTTATGCGAGGTTTAACCAGTGCAGCACTACGCAATAACGGAACTACTGAAACGCGAAAGCACTGGCAGCGCCAAGTCAGCAAAATCAAAACCTTTCCAACCGCCCGCGTCGTTGTCAACAATGTAATGTCAATGAGTTCTTTTTTCTAAACATGAAATAGAACTGGTGAAGTAGCATTTTCTTTCGTCTTATAGTACAATACAATGATGTTTGTATAACGAGTGGTTGAGTATTAGGAGTCTCTAATTGTGCCCTGCATTTACCTCAATTTCTCGATTACTAAGGCTCTGTTCGAGATAATATTGACGCCTTAGAGATACTTGAGCACTAATCTATCACTTTAGCTTGACTTATTATTTGCCTTTAGTGTCCCTCTTGTTCACGAGCTTCTTTGTTAACCTCCAAGTTTCTGTCCCATATGTGAGCACTGGTAGAATGCAATGATTGTACACTTTTCTTATAGCATGTGCATGCTATAAGAGGGCTAAGGAGGGCGACAGGCTTGAGCTTTATTTTCTTGCCAAGTCGGACGCACCTGAAATGTCGCACGTCCTCTGTATTAGAGGGTTTTGATTATGCTCAGAACAGACTCTGGAAAAACAGAGTAAACTACAATTCCTCGAGAAATGACTCTACATTCATGTAGCTGTTGAACATACCATATTTCTCAGCACCAAAAATTCAAAAATTTTTAACAGTAAAGTCGGGGTATGGATTACGTGAATTTCGCCTTGAGGCGAGGCTTCACGCAATGCGATACATGCTTCCGTGAAGCCACACCTCAAGGCAAGGTTTTCCACTATTCAAAGTTTCCTTATCTCCTAGGAAACACCACCCTCTCCCCACCCCTGTCTGTTGAAGCTCCCTTCTCCCCTCTTTCATGGTTGCGCATTCACCTCCTGTTTACATTGCGCCACTTTGCATTTAGTAAATAGTGAACAGTGCACACAGTGCCCCAAACTAGAACTCGGATCACAACAGGCTGCACTCAACGGCTATCCTTAGCAGCGGAAACTGAAGCTTAAGCTGCATTACGCGATGGCGCAAATTACAATTTGAGCTTGCGGATTACATATCCTGTGATCACACATCACCTGTTCCCGCGGCGGTCGCTCTGCGATACGGTGGAAAGAGATATCAATGTCGGGATTTTGGACTCAGTCGCGTTTGCTTTGTCACCATTAACCATGCAAGGGCTGCTCCGTCCATGCTGTCATCCTCTGTGTGAATGCTAGCAGCGAAGTGGTCCGATTCATGTTACATGGCACGTCACCAACTTGTCTGTGATCACATCCGTCGTGTGAATACAGCTATCGGTAAAGCCGAAGAGGAGGGGAGCAGAGCTGTTACCTGAAGATACGACATGGATGAGTCGTGCATCCGCAAATAGAGACTGTTTTGCAAATAACTGAGCATTAGTTGTAAGCAGTTATTTCTGCAGGTTATACACACCGAATGTTTTTTTTCTTTCTGGGATGTTGTAATTGGGTGTGCAGGTTATGCATGCAAAGATACGCCAGTGTACTTTAAGGCCACATTATCTGACTGACCACTTTCAGGAGTATAGGCTGCTTTCGGCAGGCCACTTTCAATGATACCAGCTTGCACTGGTTCAACCACTTGGCACACAAGTCCCTTCATAATTACCCGAGCCAGCAGGATCAGACGTGTAGAAAATTGTGAACAGGTATGCTTGTTAACATTACATTTAACGGTACCTTTACTGAGTGCTTTTATAGCGAAGGACAAAGAAACCATAACGCTAACAACTGTTTATCATACTGGATGATTACTGCTAAACTTTTCTTCAATCTTGTCAACACTGCAGCAAGCTGGCACATGCCAACTGAAACCAGCATACCTCAAGAATATACTGCTTCAGCGATGCCACATCATCCAGATACTGTTGGTCTTTGTGGATGACCACCACCTCTCGCAGTGGGTACTGAAAAGTAAAAAGACAAAAGGAATTGTGAGAACAGTTTGCGTTATGACCCCCTACTACAGTAAAATCTTGTTACTACGAACACCACATCAACGAACTTTTCAGAAATCCCCTGCTGACTTCTTATAGTTGCGATGTAAACATATTTCAGAACTACGAACTTCAGAATACCGAACTTTTCAGAATAACGATCGTTATTCAGTTTCCTTGTTATGTTAACGCCTCAGTACTACGAACTAATATTCTGAAATCCGGGAATTCTTAGATTTCTGTATCCTTCACGACAGCCGGAACAGTAGGCTAGCAGATGACAAGACGCAGGAAGCGGACACCATGGCGCATCGGTTCAGAAAACCCGAGACGGCGCCCCGGGAGAAATGCGGGCGAGAACTTTTTTTGAAATCTCTTGCAGAGGAGATGACGCATCAGGTTTTACGAGCACATGCCCCGCCCAGAAAAGTGTCACCTAGCATCGAAGGCACGTCTCTTCCTTCTTTCACCTTTCTTTCTGTGGACGCCTCTTTTTTTTGTGCTTCTTCCTGCGGACGCCTCTTTCTTTCACGCTTTTTTCTGCGGCCGTACTAGCCCTGCGCGCGGAGAAATGTAACCCGACGTAACCTCCATACTGGCAGGGATATGCCGCGGGAGTGCCACACGGTTGCACTTTGCACCTTAGGAAGGAGCCATTTACGCGCGCTTGCGCTTTGGGATAGTTCGTGTGTGCCTCGAGCGAGACAGTTGCGGTGTTGACGGCAAGGAATGTGAAAAGCAAACAGCAAGAAACATTGCACATTGAAGGCGACATGGAGCTACCTTTTGTCGATAGTTTTCTCGGCGTCAGCATCTGTTTTTCGCGCGTCACAATTAAATACGGTGCTTCGGTGGTGTGTGGCTGTGTAATCTATGGAAAACAGCAACAGCACTTTCCGAAAGCCAACAGCAATGTTTTCTTGGATAGATCATATGGTGACAACTTATAAACTGATGGGTTGATGGGCAGAATGGTTAATTTTGGGGCTTTCACCATAACGACCTTTCAGAATAATGTGCAATTTACCACAGTCCCCTGAAGTTCGTTGTATCGAGATTTCACTGTACCTTGAGCTTACAATAAAAAAAATTTGACAAATATTTCCATCTGGAAAATTTTACATTAATCTTTGGAAATGTTGAGCGCTTCTAGAAATACAAGAACCCTGCCGGATTAGAGTCACATGGGTGATAAATTAAATTTACCTGCCTTACAGGGAGCTCTGTACATCAGAATAATATGCAACTGTTCTGCTAACGTGCTACAGTGGCTATGGTCCCTTGCTGCTGAACAAGAGGCCACAGGTCTGATTCTTGACAGCCGTGGCTGCATTCTGACAATGGCGAAATATGAAAACGTCCAAGCACTGTGCTTTCGGTGCCTTGTTTGTTGTTATATTGGTGCCTTGTTACTGCTCTTGCCATCTTACTGCTACATGTTTTATTATTTCCAGAAACATGCCAGCTGTTAGCGAGTGCCTGTGTTGTTCTCTTTCTTGTCTGTGTCCTCCTTGGCGCACTTTCAATTCACCAAGAACCACAAGTGAGCATAATTATTCTGGAGCCCCTCACTACAATGCCTCTTATAGCCTGCGTGTCGCTTTGAAGCAATAAGTTCAATCATTCAATCAATCAATCAACTAAGTAACTAACGATTGTATGCTGAAAGATCTGTAACAGAGCGGAGCTTTGTATTAAGATGTCATCAAAATAGCGCTGCTAAGACTGCGACTAAAGAACATAAACCTTGAGAAAGAAAAGAAAGAATGGAAGAGTCAGTCACCTTAAGAGGAAGTGTCTTGCGATCCCGGACAATTCGCCCTAGGTCAATCACAGTCTGCATCCGGCTGACACTTCGCTCCACCACCTCTTCAATGAGCTCATTCCTGCAGGCGCAAAAGCATTAACTAAACTGCGAATGATGCCAGCAAGTTGGTCCAGAATTGCGAAACACACAGACCAAATGTAAAAGAACAATTTGAATGAAGGAGAAAGAAAAGAAAAAAGGTATCAGAAACACCAAATACTTGCCTTGGCTCCGGCAACATGAGATAGTGTATGCTACGTGCATCTTCCTTGCATGAGAGTTCAGAGAAAAGGTGCCGCAAGTTCTGGTACATGAGCTCCGTCAGGAAAGGCGTGAAAGGGGCCTGCCAAGCAGAGAGGGAACAATGCACAAACAGCATGTAGTGATCACATGACACACACCATGAAAATGAAAGGAATGCGTAAGAGAAACACTAAGTGGTTTTAGGATGTTAGATTATTTTTTCCAAACAGTCTACATATTTTACGTAACAGAACAAAACAAGATGTTCTTTTTGTCAAACATAACAAGTAAAACAGCACAAGTAATAGCTTTAGCTGACTGTCCATGCATGCCTATTTTCACGAAGCCCATTCGCATTTGGAACCGAGCTTCCTGGTTTAACTGCCTTTGCTGACACCTTATGTGAACTTACACAAGCTGTCCTACAAATACATGCCAGGTGATTCAGTAATGTGAGTGCCCGTCAGGTTCTGTATGCCAACAACCTACCAGTGAATTAGCACTTGGATCTCACAATCTATCAAGACGCAAGTTTAAGATAGCAAGACACAAGGCTGACATACGTTTTGAAGGGATTCTCTAAATCCTGGGTGTGAAAGTGGCTACAATGGCGCTGACTAAAGTATGAGAGACTTACAGAGGCACAAGAGCATGGCTTTCTCCAATGCTCTCTCGCTAGCCTCTCGCTACCATCCTTTGTTATAACACTGCCAGCAGTTGATATGAGCACATTTGCTTAACATGGCGATTACCATTAGTCGGATCATGGTGTAGAGGACACTGCACAGAGTGTCGAGTGAATGCTTGCAGTCCTCCTTTCCACCTTCACCCTGCAAAGATGGAGACAGGTCAGGCACGCCTCACAGAAAACAGTATGATGAAGTTTTATATAACTTTTATGTTTGGATGCAAGCAATTCCTGTTAATAAATAACCAAACAAGAAATAAAACAACATTTTACTAGTAGTATCTTTTTAATTACTCTTTTGCACCTATTTTGGCAGAAACAAATTAGGCAAAGCCTTTAGAAATTGGGGCAATCAGTAGTACACATAGCTAACTCTTACCTTTGACAACTATTGCAGTGGTGAGTTTTGCAATGCTTCCACCTGACAAGGTAGTATGCTGTCCTACTACTGACTGTATTAGCAAGGTTAGCATTAACTTCTAGTTGGTTGTTGCAATTTCTCGACATTGACTTCAAGCTCTCAAATTGAAACGGGATATTTAATGGGGCACACAGAGGTCGGATCACAAAAATCGCTAAAAGAATTTATTTTGGGAGAACCACTCGTTTCACCATCTGCAATGCCTAATCTAAGCTGTATCAAAACTATTTAGCTGAAAACGCACCATAGGTGGCCGGAAAAAAAAGTTTTGTCAGCATGGACGGCGAGAAATTAGTACTTCTCATTTTATAAACGAACCTCTATGCACAAGTATTCCAATGGGACTGAATATAAAAAAAAAATTCTAGGTAACTGCATCCATTTTGCATAAGGCTTAAGGTGTAAGGTGGTTCGACTTCTAAATGAAGACATAAGATATAAAGCCACTGTTAAGAACTGGACAGTTGCTTTGCTTTTTTCCAACTAAATTCACCTTAGAGTACCACAAGTGGCATGGAATAATGAAATTCAATATTTGAGGGGGGGGGGGGGGTCTAAAGTTTACATATTGAGAAACAGCAAGAGAGAAAAATGACATTAACTTTACAAACAAGGCACTTACTTTCAAAGTGTTAAAAAAAGAATCTTGCACTTTTACAGCACAAGAAAGCTTTACAATTTAAGCAACATATTTTAAAGCAAGACACTGAGATACTTCAAGAAGTTCCGATTTGAGTTTCTACAATGAAGCAGGTGAAGAGGTGGTCTGACAAACATAAAATCGAAAATGAGCATAACTTTAAAAAATATGTGAAGTAACCACAGCAAATAAAAACACAAGACAGTTTAGAATATATATAGGCAAAATAGCAGCCAGAACATCCAATGTTGATTAAAAAAGAAGAGCTGGAGACATACCTTGAGTCGTTTGCGATTCATCCGGACGTACCAGTTGGTCAAGTGGTCGACAAACTTGACCAGGCGTGGCACAACAGTGTAGAGGCGATACTCTAAAAAAAGATAGGCAAAAAAAAAGTGTGTTTACTTGCAGAAGTACAGGCAGTCACAGTATAAATTAGATTGAGCATATACAGAAGTACCTAGCGTCGAACATAACTTTTTTATCGAGTAAATTTAAAAAGAATAAAGAGAGAAAATAGACCAGTTTGGGAAGACAATTCACTTGCCAAAGTATAGATTCCAGCTATCAAAGCAAAGGTTTTATTCACTACCTTGCAGCACAAAAATTGCACTTAATGTGTTCAACGTTCAACAATGTTAGAATTCTGCTGAAAAAAATTTAGGGTTAATAGATTCTCATTATCATCAAAAGCAAGAAAGAATCCAATATCCCAAATACATACAAAAGCTTTTCTTAATTATCACTGCAGAACTCGTACATATGGTTAAATGTTTGTATGTCTGCACGCCTAAGTTATTGGGATATGAAACATATATGCAAAAATATATATATAAATGCCTGGGCCTTCTATGTCTAGACCTAGGACATAGAAGCATAGAAGCTCTCTCAACTCTAGCTAGGAGTTGAGAGAGAGGTAGTGCAAATTCAAAACGATAGACCCTTTTCCTAATATGCTAGTGTGCATCTCTGCACTGCATGTTTGCCCAGCTACTGCCTCACAGGAAAGATAGCTTTTATGAAAAAGGGCTACTGCCCCCTGCACATAATTTTTTGTTGCATGTTCATGCACCACGGAAGTTAAGCCTTTTGATAGCTTTTGTGCTACAAAAACATTTGTCATGACCTACAAGGTCCAAGTGACAACCTCAGACATTAACGCACTTACCGGGTGTTTTTCTTTTTTAAATCATACAGAATGTTTAAAAATCATCTAATGCAGATAGCACAATTCTAGCCATTGAGCTAGATTACTCAAAGATGCACAATAAAAAAATTAACAAAAAATCTCTAATTAATGTTTTAGTTCATAACTTCATGGCACATATTGCAATTTACAAATTGCAGCTGGTGAGTACGCAAGGCAATCTACTTGAAACGAATTTTCAAGATGAGACCAGTTTTTAGATATTCATTCCCAAAGTGTGCGACGAAAAATACATGAGTGTTCCAGCTACTCATGTGCTTCTATGATTAAAAGGGTAGTTTGTTAAAAAAGTAAAGTGGAAGAATAGTGCATTTTTATTGTAAGTTTGATGACGCATGTCTGGAAACCCGTGCAATCCTCTGAATTTGTTCCAAGTGGATACGCCTTGCAAGCTCACCAGCTAAAATTCATAAATTGCAATACGGGCCTTAATGTAATTCATGAAAAAGTTAATCAGTGAATTATTGTTCATTAGTCTATTATGCATTTCGATTTATCATGCGAGTAATGTCCGACACTTGGGAGTAATCCAGCTCAAGGACTACTATGTATTATGCGAACTGCCACAGGTGATTTTCTTAAGTTCAGCATGACCTTACAAAAAAAAAAAAAAAAAAAATTATAACAGTCCCTGAGCTAGCCATGTGGTGAAAAGAATTCAGTGAGATTTAGGAGGAACACAACTGATTTCAATCAGCACCAACCTTTCATTTCTGCCTTCACAAAGAGCACCAAACTCTGGGTGTACGAGAGAATCCAGCGGTCCATGTAGTTTTCAGAACCTGCCTTCGATTCGCTGTACACATACTTCTCTTCATGTGCCTGCAAACAATGCCACAGTCAGATGATAGCTATCTTGGCATGCACTACAGTGACACAAAAAAGAAAGCACATCAATAGCACCATTTACAAACTACAGTAAACCCTCGTTATAACGAAGTGAATGGGACAGCGAAAAAAATTTGATATAAGCGGTAATTCGATATACTCGACTGCTTCATAATAGTTCTGAAGTACAGCCGAATCAGCCATGACAACTCTGCAGAAGTGGTAAGTGCAAGATATTCAATGAAACAAACCTTCATCGAGGTACAAGAACATCAGTAAGCTGGGTCTGTCAGGTGTTTCTGCTTGGCGCTGAGGAGCGCCTGCTCCTCAGGCACAGCATGAGGTCGTAGTCGCCGCCCGCGCACTCAACTTTGTTTCACAACACACGGAGGCTCTCCTGCGTCTGCACCACTGTTGCTATTCCGCGAGGCTGTTCCTTTATCGGCACTTCTTTCTCGTCAGGGCCACCAAGAACCAAGTCTACTATTTCAGCATCCATAGCTGGGGCGACGACGGGGGCATCTGCGTCAGCCGTTGCGAATTATTCGAAGTTGCCTTCCACCTCTTCGCCAACGATTCTGTGCACAGCTTCATAGAGATCATAGCAGACCTCGTAATCATCATCTCCCGTATGCGACCCCGGCATGTGCAAAGCAGTTTGCAATCTTTGTAGGTGCCAGCTCTTTTCATGAATGGCTTAATAAATGTATTACACCAAGCAAGCCGATGTTGTATCCCTTGTTGGCATCATATGCAATGAGCACACATTGCAAAAGACTTTTGCGTATAAGTTCCGCATTGTCTCAATAATGCCTTGGTCCATGGGCTGCAATATCACTGTCGTGTTCGCTGGTAGAAATTCCAAAGTGATCGCTTGGAGATTTTTGATCTTGCCATGGCTGAGGCAGTTGTCGATAACAAAAAGCACATGCCTTTGCTTTGCCCTAAACTTTTGATCGAGCAGGCACACATACTCTTCGAAAATGGCTGCAGTCATCCAAGCTAGTTTCTTGCTCTTGTCTTTGGGCATTGTTGTTGTTGTTTGGGCTCGTTTGTTGCCCTTGTCTTTGTCTTTGAGCATTGTTGCGATGCAGAAACACCGTGGCTTTGCTGCCTTTCCCAGTATCACAAAGGAAGCTTGTCCTCCCCTGTCACATCAGCACCGAGCAGCATGGTAACGCGCTTTTCAGCTTTGTTTACCTCCTGATAAGAATCCGCCCAGTGCAGCACACATGCGTTTCGGCAACATTTGTGAAAGAATGCTGCCTCGTCTAAGTTGTAGATGTCCTTATCTTCATACTGCTGATGTAGGAAGCTCAGCCGACGCTTAAGCCATCCGTCCATGGTGTCGTGGTCCATGGCTGCACTTCGCCAACAATTGATTTTTAAAGACACTGCCGTGCCGCCTCTTGAAGCGTTCAATGCAAGCCGTTGCTGCACTTGAAATCTTGCTTGCCCATTTGGAGGGCTAGGGATTCGGCTTTCGCTGTCAGAGCCAGTCCTATTTACGGGGAGGTTTGCACTTCTAGCATTCTTAAGCCATTCGAGAAGCGCACCTTCCACTTCAGGATACATAGAATCACGGTTGTGCTTTTGTTTGGCTGAGAAGCTCTTCTCAAAGCCGTCCAGTACGGCTTCCTTGTTCTTCAGAACAGTTGATAATGTTGACGGTGGTATTCCGAATTGCCTTGCGATTTCGGACTTCTGCCAGTCGCCTTTTTCCCCACCTCACGTACCAATTGAACTTTCGCTCTAATGTCAGATACTTTTGTGCGGGCACTGGCGGTGCCATTTTCACTTGTCAGCCACAAAAAGCACATGCGATACGCATACAGAAAGTCACGCGTTCACACGAACTTCAGCAGACGACACACGTGCACAACAAGGAGTGCCACAGAAAAAAAAAAAAAAAAAGTAGTGCATTTTGGTTCTGGCATTGAACAAGGTGCATGCCGAGCGCACGGAAGCATAGCAGAAGGCTGCACGGATTAACATGTGTCTGTTGCACACTATTCCAAAGCGCCGCTCGTCTCTGATAATGCGTGAGGCGGTCACCAAGGAAAAGGGGGATCACACGCATCAAGCATGCGACGGAGAGAGGCTTTTTTTTTCTTCTCCTTTGCGGAGCAAAGGAGAAAAAGGCGCTTTGCTGGCGTGCCCGCGTGCTGCGCACCCCGTTCCGGGCCATGAAGACACCCATGCTGTCTGCGCTGCTGCGAACGTCGCTCGCTCAGCGCGGAGAGGGTCGCTTGGAGCGAAAGGCACGGTGCACGGAGGAAGAAAGTGCGCAGGCACTTCACTGGCGACTGGGAAAGTCACTTGGCCGCTCTGAGCGCCGCTGTGAGTACGCATCCACAAATTGCCAGTTCGCTCTAAGCGGAGCAAGCTTAGAGCGAACTGGCAATTGATAATTGAATTGAAGAGATAATTCGAATAAAGCGGCTTCGTTGTAACGAGGGTTCACTGTATTGTCATGTGCAAATGCATCAAGCACGTGAATGGCTATCCCGGCATAAAATACAGCAACTGAAAGAAAGCATGCCGATAAAGTCTAGACGAACTTGCACTGCCATGTGAAACTGGATCAAGCACACATATACAGCATTTTTTTTTCTTTTCTCTTTCTTTCATGCAGCAATTATTAACTTGAGAAAGCACCTAGACCAATATTCAGAACCATAGTCTGATTATGAAGGGAGATCTTTACTTATATTTTTAATATCAATTTTGCAACATCAAAATGCAATGAGCTCAACTACAAGGTGATCAGAAAAACTAAAATTAGATATAAATTACAGGGTTTATTGCGCAGCCATCGAATGGTACACGAGTGACCTTGCATTAGGCCCCCACTGAAATGCAACCAGCGCGGTCAGAAATGAAACTCTCGTTATCATGCTCAGCAGCAGTACGTCATAGTCAGTGAGCCACTGTGGTAGCTAAACTTCACAAAAGCTCAAGCACTCAATGTCCTGAGGAGAATGCAAATTTGCAAACCGGGTCAAATGGTTCAATGCTACTGCGATGCTTGGCTGTGAAGCCCTGTCTGCCCAAGGGCATCTGTGCTAGCACACACTCATTTCCATCACGTTGGTACAGCACACTGTAGTCTCATTTGAACGTAATGCACCTGCTGTGGTCACTCAGTGGCTACATTGTTCTATGGTTGTTGTCTTTGGCGAAGAGCAGAATGCAAGAACGCTGGTGTATTGAGCATTGGGTGTAGGTTTAAGAAAACCAGGAGATCAAAATTATCTCGAAGCAATCATCTGCAGAATCTCTCATAGCCCCTATGTTGCTTTGAGAAGTTAGACCCCAACTATCAATCAGTCAATAAATTAATCAATCAATCATTTTAGCACAGTGCCAATCCATAATCCAGTACCTGCAATCTGTGTACACTCAGGCCCTCGGCCGAGTGTGCATGCACAAGTTACACGGCTGAATTGCACAAAGTTAGTACTACAATGGAATCTCGTTGATACGATTCTGCATAATACGTTTTTCAGGAAAATATGTTTTCTGTTCATTTCCCAGCCAGTGTCTTATAGGAGCAATATATTTCGGAAAATACGATTTTTGGATGATACATTTTATTTTCCGCCTCCTGTGAAGATCGTGTCAACTGGATTCCACTGTTAATCTGTAAATAATTTCTTTGGAATTTCAGAGCCATCAAAAGCCTCCCCTTGTGTTATGTTTGTGCAAATATGAAGATTCCTCAACAAGAACTGCAATGCCAACCATAAAGTAAAGCCCAGGCATTCATTCCTTTCTCCCGACATGTTTTTCCCTAGCCCCAATGAGCAGCCAGAAAATCCCTGCCCACCTTCTCGAAAAGCAGAATGTTCTGGACCAGGAACCGGTAGGCGTTGTACCAAGGCAAGAACACATCCTTCAGTATGTCCCGAACGCCTTCCTCGCGGAATCTCAGGTTTTCTGCCCTCACCACAGGAGAGTTTATCAGGTACAACCTAGAAGAAAACAATTATTAAGCCATGCATTGACAATACAATGAACTCCTTTCGAACTGAGCTTGCAGGCACCCTGGAAATCTGCCCATCTCGCCAGACTATCAGCTAAATCAGAGAGCCCTGAACCTTTAGGGTGTTGAACAAAGGTGCTAAAAACGTTAAACTTACAGGATTCATGTTAACAGAGTTCTTAGAGAGGCAGTCTACTGTATTTTCAAGACAAAGGCCAGCAGCATTCCGGGCAAGTTGGTAATCCATTACTAAAGTATTATTGCGCAACAAAAAGACACGGAGGGGTGTGGTTTGGTGGTAGGGTGGGGGTGTTGGTGTGTGTGTTCTTCTCTCCCGTCCGTGTCTTTTTGTTGCGCAATAATACTTTAGTGACAAAGGCCAGCCCATGGTCAACCATCCATACATGCCAACCCATGAACATGAAAATATTTTAAAATTTCGTGGACACTACACCAAAAGGAGGGAGAGAGCAATAGCATGCATATTTAAAACTTTGCCTTAAGCATAAACCTTTTGTGGGATACATACACACTTTATTAACAATGACTTACCTTTAGACTCGGCTCACAAGCAGCAGCTAACTTAGAAAAGAACAAACTAACAAGCCGTGACACACTGTATTTAGATTACTGACTTTTTCAGTGTCACTGCTCTTTTCATACTTGTTTGAATAAACTTGCTGAAGCACGGTACTCCTCCAGTGCCGTTTCACCATCAGAAGACTTCCAAGGATACGGTCAGAGACATACCCTTCAACAAGCTAAACTTTTTTGCAATTTGAAACATTAGTAAATTATAGAATGAGGCAAAACTCGTAACATTATGAAAAATTCAGGAGAGCTGGGAGGTATGGCTAACTAGAAAAGCAGCAGCGTGGGTAAACATCATCAGCTCCTCTGCCAATGCAACACAGATCTTCGCTTAATTATTGCACAGTGCAAGAAAAATACAGTCACTTGCGTATTAGTGAAAGGCAATGCAAAACAGTGCACACTGTTTCATTAGAACAAAAAGAATACCGCAGAGGATGGGAAAGGAACAATGGAACATCAGAGGCCAGGAAATTGTAACAACCGGTAATGTATCATTGCAGTTCTCTACTGCAGCTTGAAGCAGCAATTTGACCTATGCTTGGGGCCGTGATGGTGCTCAGGCCTGGTATAGCCAAAAGGTGCAAGAATGGCTAAATGTCTATATGCGAGGGTGAATTTAATATATGGACTGCCTTTGCACACATGTAAAATAAAGGAAGATGTCAATGCATGTGGTAATGCCAATACAATGTCTTACGACGCAGCGTTCAAAGTATGCCTGAGGTACTGAAACGTGCCAATTAATAGCACTGAGAGAGAATGTCAACATGTATCTTTCTTTTTTTTTTTTTAGCTTCATACCTCAGAGCATCTGCACCAAACTTCTTTACGACATCCATTGGGTCAGGGTAGTTCTTCTTCCTCTTGCTCATTTTCTGGCCATCACTGAAATAAAAGGCATGAGAACAGAGGGAGGTCAATACTGTTACAAACAAAATGAACACCATGTACTGAAGTTAAAACAATGCATCTGACGGCAACCAGCCTAGCAAAGGCTGCAAGTGAATCTTTCATGCAAATTTCATTTTTCTTTTGCTGTCGTCCCAAATCATGTAAGTGATAATGGGCTATTGAGCAAAAATTTCAGCAATCTAAAACTACACCACTCATTTGCAAGAATGGCTTGGCACGTGCGCACACAAAAGTTTGCAGTTACACATGTATGTATATCACTTAAGCACTGCTCCACTTCAACAGTAAAATGTGTCACTACATACCAATAACGCAGAACAACACTAGAACCTCTCAGTACAGTTCTAATTAAACTAGAAACACATAAAATTTTACCAATGGGCTCAGGCTCAATATTAGGTAAATCACAGACAACTTTCAACAAAATTATATTAGCCTGGTGCACGGAGAAAGAATAACAGGAGGTGAAACTATGGGCCGGCGCCAGCACTTGTCGTGATAATGTCACGCTGGGTGAGGAGGAGACGCGCAGCTTCAGACGTGCCATCGCAGGTGGTGAAAGTTGGCGCAGCGCCCCTTGCGGCGACGTAAGGAGCTAATTCCCTCACGGTTGGAGCAGAACTACTTCCCTCCCTGCCACCGCGCTCCTGCGTGACATTATGACTACGCGGGAAGGAGCCGAGTTGCGCCTCCTAAATTGTTCTTTCTCCGTGGCCTGGTTGGTGTTAATACGAGGCTGTTTCACCATGGTTTACATGGATCTGCAATGTTACCATGATACCAAGATGTAGCTCTGAACACGACTTAGTATTTAACTGTAGATTATATTACATGCAGCGCATTTCTTGCCGACGGCTCTGTCTGTTGTCCCGCGTCCCACACCAGCGCATGCGCGTCCCCTCCCTCTCTCCTACGCTCCCCCCCTTTCTCTCCTCTAGGAATCCTGTACGGAGCAGCGCCCGTGTGCCACACCCCCACAGCGCATGCGCGTCCCCTCCCCCTCTCTCTCTACACTCCTCCCCTTTCTCTCCTCTAGGAATCCGGAGCGGCGCGCTCGACAGGTGGTGCGACAGCTGCATATTCCACTGGGGGTGCCACGGTAGTTCCGCGGTATGAAAATGACAGAGCGCGCGCGCGCCTCATTCTCTCTCCTGTGCAGCGCCGCGATGAGCGCTCGGGCCGCTGCCGCGAAACCATCTCCCACTCAAGTTAACCATCTCCCCGCTGCTTCGCATCCACACGTGGTTCCCTTTAGCGGGAGATGGAGTAATCTTTTTTCACCTTAGGCTTGCCAGTTCATTGGCTCAGCACATAGGAAACATGCTGTTGATAGTGCAGACGATGTAACTCCAGTTCAGCTTACCTGGCAAGAACCATGCCATTGGCAATGAGATTCTTGTATGGTGCTTTGCCAAAAAGGGCCGTTGATAGGACCAGCAGCGTGTAGAACCTGCATGCAATTTTTTTTTTACAAAGAATGACGATGCAGTGCCAAATGTGACGTGCACATTAGAAGAAAGAAAAAAGAACCACGCAAGCCAATGAAATTCCCTGAATAAGACAAGGAATACACTAAGAAATTTGAAGTTCATTTATTTACAGTGGACAACAAAAATTTAGCACACTGCTCCAGAGCTCAACAGAATTTTGTATCTACACCTGTGATCAAAGTATGAGAACCATAAGTTCAGTGAAAAATACAAAAAATTTAAAATAATTTCCTTGAGAAAAGATGCCTTAGCATGCAACCTGAAACTGAAGACTGCAATTCATACTTGGCATAGCAAACATCTCAGCGCATTCATCAGTTTCAAGTTGCCAGTATAAGTTGCCAAAATTGTTTTGTTCAGTATGAAGAACCCCTGGTATGTATACTTTTGATCACGAGTGCACAAGCAATGCAATAAACAAGACGCAGACTGACGAGCAAAGTCTTTGAAAGGCCAAGGTTGCACACAGCACAAGATAAATAGACGCAAGATAGATACTTAATACAGCAAAACCTTGTTAATTTGGATTTCACGGGTATCCAATAAACAATCGGCAAATGCTTACTACGTCAACACGCTTTTACTTAGTGAATGAATGAGCAGATACTGTTGCTATTTTGCACAAAAGTGGAGCAGAAGCTGCATATCTGGTCATCTCGCGACTTATTGGCTTTCGTAGTGGCGATAGAGGCCTCACGACTTCCTTCGCAGCACGGCCGTGGCGCGCGCCTTCATTCGAGACACGCTTTGCACTACTGCGCTATTTTTTCGCCCGTGAGATGATCACCAACACATCGCCCGTCCATTGCGATGTAGCCGGTGCTCTTCATCCTCTACAGCTTTGCACCGAGTCAACAAGACAACTGTTTGCCGCAATCGCTGCGGAGGAAACCTGCGGCCACTATCGACGCAAATATAACAAGGCACGCCGCCGCCGAATGCACCAATTCGGAATGAAATTATCGTTCCCTGTAACAAATGCGAAGGAAACCACAGTTGCTATCGACGTGATCATGAACGGCGACTACGCAGTTTTTTCGGCACGTGGCTGACATGCATACTGAGTCAAAACGAAACTACTTTTTGCCGCAACTGCTGCGGAAGAAACCGCGGCCGTTATCGACGTGATCATGGATGGCGACTACGCAATTATGAAAGCACGCTGCCAACATGGCATTAAATGCAAGAATAAAGGCTTTAAAGTCACAAATAGGCACGAAGCTTTCCGGCGTTGCTGTCATTCACGTACGATTTCAAGCTGATGACTGTGGCAATGCGGACTCCGCTGCTTCGTTTCGGTTGTACACTTGCACTGTTTTTACTCGTTTGCGTCACACATTTGCGGCGCTCCCCGCTCGCCGAGCTCCAAAAGTTGTTCGAATTAATCGATGTGCGGCCAAATAGTACATCCGAATGAACGAGAGTTTGACTTCATTGAATTATGCAAACGCCTGCCAGGACCAGAGGACGAGTCCGAATTATCCGATTTTCCGAATTAACGAGGGTCGAATTAAGGAGGCTTTACTGTATAGCAACTGAAAATCCACTATTTTCATCATAACAATTTTTTTAGAGAATAGCACACATAACTGATCAACAAGAAATAATATATACACATATATACATATACAGTCAACGTCCGATTTTTCGGGATTCCCTAGTGGCTGCGAAAACATCATAAAAAATGAATGCTTGCCTTTTACTGCCCCCAAGGGCTCAAATCGCGACAGGCACGTCAAAAAATGTCACAGTTTTGCCCTAAGGGCAAAGCAATGAATGCGATAGCAACACAGCCATGTCATACGAAGTAAGGTGAGCGGCTTTGGTAGCAATATGAATTGTAGTAAACATGAGCTGATTAAGTAAGCAGGTGTGCTGCGGCGTAAGTAGACCAACATGAAGAGAGACTCGATGACCACGAGAAGGCGCGTGTGAAACGGTGGTGTTGATGAGAAGCGCTTCCCGTGGGCAGCGCGTGCGAAGGGACACACCTGTAGCGCTGCACTGCCGATCCGGGCAGCATTGCATGTGTAGCGTGCGTTGGAAAATGTGGCCCGACTATTACTAACTGAATGAACAAGCGTGGTGTGAGCGCGCACAAACAAACACGAATAGATCACACTGATTGACTGCAGACAACTGCCAAAACGCTGGCAGCAAGCATACGCCGCAGCGGGCGAAGGTACGTGAGGTCTATCGCTTCAACGGAAACTGAGCGGCGAATGCACGGCAGATAAAGGTCAGAGCCGTGTGGAGATAAGAGACGGTGCGGACGAGCGACGAGCGCGGTTGTTGGCAGAGTAGAAGTGCGGCCCCCCCCGCTCCCTCCGGCGCTGGCTTCCTGCTTTCTTGCTTGCGCGTGGGAGATGAGTGCGTTCGCTCTCCGTGATAGCGCGCGTCCCCGCACGCTTCCGCTCGGGCATACAGCGCGCGGTGAAGATTTTATCTATAGGGAACCTCACGGCGACGCCGACGGCAGAAATCCGGTTGAAGTGTCCATATAATTGCTATCGCAATAAAATAGCTCTGAAGGCCTGCCAGTACACTTATTAGGCGTAACGGGGCTCCACTGTGACAGGAGACGGCGGGTGAAAGCTTGTATAATTAAGGAATGCATACTGTCAATTGCCCCTTCACACTCTCGGTATGCTTCACCGCAATACATTAAGTGCTTCACTGCGTAACATAATGTATTGCGGCGAAGCTGACTTTTAGAAACCACCATTGTGCAACGCGCCGTGCTTTTTTGTGCTTCGAAGCCATCGGCGACGATTACAAAGGCAAAGCTAGCACCATTGCTGACAGCGGTGAATTCTTCAACGAAAATCATGGTACCGAAAAGCAGGAAGCTTGGTAGCGAACGTCGCAGCAGCTAGGTCTGGCGTTGCCGTGGTGGTGGCTACGGCTGCCAGCAGATCCCCATGCGAGAGCGCCTGTTCGAGTTGACAGCTGTGGCTTCAATAACGTAGTTTCAGGCCTGCGGTCATGGCAAAAAAGTCTGGAAAAATGGACGGCAAAGGGTTTTTGCGTCTGAAGTTTAGGACTTTTTTATGCATTGACTCTATGGGGCACGTGACGGTACCGCGAAGGCGTCCGAATTATCGGGCATGCCCGGAACATCGGTCATTGACTGTATATATATATATATATATATACATATATAAAGGAAATTGTGCCTCACCAGCCACGCGTTTGGTCAACACCTTCCGCAATGAAGTCTGCTGGGAAGCAGTTGTGAAACTCCTTGAAGTTCTCAAAAGGATAATGGACTTGTGCGTATGGCATACTCCCACTTTCAAACCAGCAGTCGAACACTTCAGATATGCGCTTCAGGACACCCTTGCCATTTGCAGAAGGAATCACAAGCTTGTCTACCCTGAAAGAAGATAAAAAAAAAAAAATGAAAGTGCCCATTTTGCGGCCATTGTTCAAAGTCATACTCGCACTGTCTTGTAACAAAATTGATTGGATGTAATAACAGGCTGGCATCAAGATGACACTTACGTCTCCCGGTGCAAGTCAGTGACCTGCTCGCCTGTCAATTCTTCAAGTTCCTTGATAGAGCCCACACAGACGACCTGAATAAAATCAGACAATGAGATAGATGCCACTGATGGCCCAGTGTAATAACGAAGGTCTCAAGTACATGACTAGAAGGAATCACTAATGCCAAAGTTCAGAATCTGAAAAGCCTGTTACTGTACTTGCACGCACACACATGCACACAAGCAAAATCAGAGGATCGAATTCCTGTAATGTGTAGATGATTTTATAGAGACGCGGGGAAGCAATAATATCTAACTGTTAATGCAGGTTTCCAACCATACTGCCCAATGCCTATGTTATAGCCAATGTGTAAACGCAAAGTAGTTGTGCAGACATATTTTCCTTTGAAGAAGCATTCAATAAACGTGGTTCTACAAAGTGTAATGAGAAAAACCATCGCATCAACAGTTACTGTCTATATACTCGATTATAACGAATTTTTTTTCCCATGATTTTCATAGCTTGAACTCGGCCCTCCAATTACATTCAAATCATGGCAAGATTGACCATTTTAAATCAAATAGTCTAAATCCCTGTTTTTAGCATTACATTGGCAACCTGTATTTTTACACCTCAATCCAATCCATACACAGGTCAACTGAAGTCAAAACATATTTTACATTTGAATCGACGCCATTTTTGCTGTGCTTGTGACCGGTGTTATGGCTACGGCACTGCAGTACCCCGCAGCCTTTCGCACGTCAACTTCATTAATTTGAGACGTTATGTCGACGCAGCGTGTTCGGTATGACGCCCCCTTCGAGAGATGAGTAATTTTGATGGCCAAAGAGCTGGGAAACTCTGCTGCGGCTCGGCGCCTCAACCAGCGGGAGGCCCTATTTAAATGCGAGGTCGGTCGGAAGGGTTCTGTGGACCTTGTAGAGACCTGGTACAGCCCCCAAATGAAATGGTTGCACTTAAGATTAAGCACTTAAGAAGTGCTTAATCGCAAACGAGCTTGATGGCACGGAAGACGACTTGATTCTTGGGCAATCACTTTGGAGATAGTTTCGCTATCGCAAGACTCGGCTCGTCCCGGCACCAGATCCCTCGACGTATATGGCTGACAGTGCTCTTGGCACTGTGCAAGGATAGTGAGCTCGGCAAAGTGCTAGAAACACTTGTCGGGGATGCATTCAGTGATGAGTCAGGCAAAATTTCGCTGAAGTGAAACCATCCCCGAAAATGATCGCCCGAGAATGCCGCCTAAGGAAAGCACTGCCTCCTCCTCAGACAACGATGTTGAGTGAAAAGACCTTGTTTCCAAATTGTGATTCCTTAAATAAAGGTACCACTTATTTTTCTGTTCCTCTCGCATTACATTCGCCATTTCTTTTTTTAATTTCACGTGACTAGAAAGTCGACCCTTGCGTTACGATTGCGGTCGCATTGCATTCTAGTGAATACAGTACATATTTTTAAGATGCCAAGGTTTGCCAATTTTTAAGATGCCAAGTCCATTAACTGAAACAAGGATGGTTTAGAGCTGCCCCACAAACGTACACCCGACAACATTCTGCATACCAGAGCACAGAATTCCGAGGACAGCGTTTAGTAGTGATGACAAATGATGAACTCCCGCAGGAGCTTCTCATGAAGGACAAAAAAGGCAAAACAGTGCCTACCTCCTCGCCGTCATCGCTGACCCATATGGGGATTGGTGTGCCCCAGTATCGATTTCTGGAGATAGCCCAGTCGTGGGCATCTCGGAGCCAGTTGCCAAAACGCTTCTCTTTGATGAAATCAGGGACCCTGTCATGAATCGCGAACAACACTGAGCATGGACCACTGAAGACAAAAAAATCAAACTCTAGTAACTCTGATTACCTTAACTAAATTACTGAATATGAGCAACCCAACTGCTGAATATGCTTAAGGATCCCATGTGATCAAATTTTTATAAGAAACCCCCAGTACTCGAAGACAGTGACAATAATGTGGCGCAATACAGTGGTACAATAATGCACTCACAGCACAATAATGCACTAATGGTACAATAACAGCACATTAATGTGGCTAGATTAGTCGGGTTGTGCTGTGCTCACCAGTATGTCTCGGAGTTGGCCTTGAGCAGATCCGCCTGCATGTGTTCGACTCTGACAAACCAGGAAGGCACTGCACGGTAGATCAACGGCGTGTCTGAGCGCCAGCAAAATGGATAGCTGTGCTTGGATGTGCTGTGGTTTACCAGGCGACCACGGTTCTTGAGGTTCTTGATGATCTCTTTGTCAGCGTCCTACATGGGCAGACAAAAACCAATCATTGTTTTCTTAGCAAGAAAGCAAGACGAGAGCTTGACAGGCACCGCAAGGTGTTCATAATCAAACAAGTCTTCCTCATAGCACTGCCGGGACACATTACATTGTTTACTTTATTAGCAAGTTTTATCTTTGAATCAACAGAGAATAAGAGCGCGAGAAGATACGAAAGGGCACTTGCCTTGACATAGAGTCCGAGAAAGTCCTTCACAGGTGCAACAAACTTGCCACTTGCATCCACAGGGCAGACTATTTCCTGCTCTTTCGTGATGGCTCCGTTAGAGAGGCATACTCTGTAATCGTCCTAGTATAGGATGCAGAAATAAAACAGTGGTAGTCATCGAGAAGCCAGCTATACATCATGAGATGTTGACAGTATGTACGGTACGGCAACTATTAAGGGAACATCAAATAGGAATACCCACACCGATTACCACTGACATGAGACATCAAGGTGTCCGCAGTTATCGTTCAATTTATTTATACCTAATGCATCATATCAGCTGCTGATTTCCTTAGAAATGCAATGCAAGGACTTCCTTAAGTTATGCAAGACTGATGGTGTTTCCTTCTAGAGTGGACCTTACTGTACATAAGTCACACAAAGTCCACAGACCTTCTATCAGTAGAGCTGTGGCACTGTGTTATACCGCAGTTTGCTTAGGTTATATTCCTAGGTGCTCGTCTCTATGAATTATACTTGTATATGAACTAATTGAACCTGTCACAATTTAGCTGCTATATCCCAATAACTAAACTTAACAATTAGTAGAAAAAGAAAAAGCAGTAAGGCATATGCTTTCACAATTACGTGGCCAACTTCATAAACTTATTAAAAGTCCTGGTACTGGCTTTGAGAAGCGTACAGTGATGACCAAAAGTCTGTGCAAAGGTTTCTATGCACAACTGGATCCTCACAATGCTCTGCTAACAGAAACACAAACGAAATACAGCTAGTAAAAAGTATGCCATCTCAAGCTTAGACCGGACAGTCTGAAGAGTAGGAGTGAAGCACCATATTTTTTGTGCTTATAACCTGCCCCTGCTCTTCATACACCCTGCATTTAAACCTGTGCAACTTCACAGCAATGCATAGTTGACTGGCATGAAGCAGAATATGAAGCCAAATTCTGTGCACAGCCCACATATATTTCTTGAATTTTAGGGCCAATTGTAAGCAAGAAGAGTATGTTAGCTAAATTATGACGGCTGCCTTTTGCTGCGCTAATCGTGCTAGTGCTGCTGCAGCTGTGATCAAGGCGAAGCAAGAATAAGAAAGAAAAAAAAAGGGGGTGAAAAGGGTGTTGCAATCTGGGCGAACCTACCTCACCAAAATATGGCGCCTGGTGAACGACTCCTGTTCCACTCTCAGCTGTGACATAGTTGTCACAGAACACTCTAAATGCACCTTTGGATTTGTACTGGAAGACAAGACGAAAACGACAATTTTGATTTGCACTGGAAGATACAAGACGAAAATCACAATTGACAGCATCTAAAAAAGTTTAAAAAGAAAAAGGCACAACTCATAGTATATTGCAAATCTTGCAGTAGAAATTAAATGCCCAACAGCTGTAATATAGTTATACCTCGATATAACGAACTTCAATATAATGAAGTGTGCAACTTTTTATAACAATGGAAACTTCCGTGTACGCAGATGCTCTTTGAAATGGTTGAATTACATGCAGCTGCTTGCGAACACACCTATCAAATCGTGCCACTGTGTGGATACAAGAAATTTTGTTTTTTTGCTACGTAGTCTTTTGGTTTTCGTTCCACAGCTTCTACGCTGGCGTTTCAGCAACTGCTCACACAACCGCATGTGCATGGGTGCATGGGGGTTAGTTTTGGTTTTGTCTCGCAGGCTGTTTCCGTTCGTTGCACTAGTAACAACTGATGTTTAGCTGGTTTCTAATCTCTCAAAGGATCACTGCTAGATACTCGCTCATTTATTGTTCACAGGGGTGCAATTACATCTGTTCACAGGAGGGCATACAAACGATTCTGGCATGCCTGTGTTTCTTTTCTCAAGACTCGCGAACACTGATTGCCCCTCGGTGGCAATAGGACGAAGGATAACTGCAAGTTTCTGACTCGTTTCGCTTTTCAGACGGGCACACAACCGTCAAGTTTTCTTGTATGCACTCACATACACGTTTCGATTACGCTATGGGTAAGCACGCTGGTTGCTCTGCTGCAAGCGAGTCGAGCAGTGATTCCTCCGATGTGGACTACTGCTCAAGTGCTGAATCAGAATATATCTATTTCAATGTACAGTAAAACCCCAGCGATACGATTACGGCTGGTATGAATTTTGGCGTGATACGAATTCGTAACATTCCTCGGCCGAAATACAGTGCTCACAATACGAAAAACATTGCTGTTCCGAGTGCATTGCCGCACCGCTGCAAATCATACGAACGCGTGAGCAACAGCGGCGGCGGCCGAGCCAGCAGAGCAACTGGCACAGACAAACCGACATAGCGGAATCTGGGCGGGACCCATAGTCGCCTAGCAACCGACCACGTCACGCAGCTGCACATTCTCTCATTGGTCCCCCCGTCGAGCGGACCGGACCACATCCCAGCCTGAAGCTTTGACCAGCAAGCTGGTAGACGAGGACGATAATAACAATAAATTCTTATTATAAGTATTCATGCAAGCCCATCTGTATTCACAAATAAACAATGCATGTTTACCTACGAAAGAGATTTTTTTGTCACTTTATGGTCACTAAAATTGTGGTAAATGTTTTCGAACTAGGTCAGTCTGAAGATTTTAAATCTGCAATAAAAAATTTGACCCTGGGGGGTTGCATTTGGCCCTCAAAGAACCCTCAAAGGGTTTACTGTATACCACAAATCAGTTCTGCGTAAGGTGGAGGAAGTGTCATGAAAGGGAAATTTGCATTCATGCTACATTTGGGTGGATGTCAATTTTGCCCTTTCATGACATTTCCTCAACCTTGCGGGATTCCGCAGAACTGATTTGCCATATTCGGTGTCCCTGTGCTTCGAGTTATCGATTAATTCGCCCTCGACCTGCGATCTGCTAGCCTCCTGGTTAGCTCAGATAGTAGAGCAACCACCTCGGAAAAGCATTGGTCCCGGGCTCGAATCCAGGACCAGGACAAATATTTCCTCAACAGCTAAGCTTAATTTCTGGGAAAACTGTATGGATTTCCTTTGTAGCTTCGTGCTACGTTCGGGTGGAATGACAATGTTCCCTTTCATGGCCTGCTGTAATATCTTCAGCAAGATCAGTTGATGGCCACAATGAACGTTGCACTAAACTTTACTCTTTTGGGCTGTAATACTATCTCGTCATTTCTACAAAGAAAACATCACAATTTGCTGCATTTATGCAGTACATTCTCTGAGCATATATTGCAGAGTATTTCATGAATGTGTATTTTCAGCACATCGTTTCAGAACATGACTGCAATACACTGACATTCCTTGCAGTAGCTAGCAATCCAACCTCTCATGTCTGATATGAATATTGGAGAACAATCTGACTGCATCAAGCACTACAAGCAATACACAACACTTATCATTATTTTTAATGACATTATGTTAAAATACACAAAAACCTCCACTGAAAACATACCTGTTGAAAGTATGGGAAGATTGGCTCGTACTTCTTGCCAACAAGTGTGCGGCCCTTGAACCTGTACAGGTATAGGAAAATTAAAGATTATGAAAAGCGTTTACAACGCGAAACTGTGTGTGATATCGTAAATATAAACTTACCGTTCCAAGATGGTGTACTCTTCTGGTTTCTTGTATAGGATGTCCAGTCGTGCTTCCATCAATATATAAACTTTGCCAGTGCTGTTGTCTGAGTAAAAGATAAATGCATTAGTTGAGAATAACAGTTAAACATCACGTCACTGCTTTTATGACCCATGCAATGTGATTCTTTAAAGAAAACTTTAACATAATTCATTGAGTTTTATAAAATTTTCTAACACAGTATCACTTATTAAAAAGTGTGTCAAAGACAAACCCCCAGCTAATTACGAGGCATTTAAGTGCTTCTGTTTATTAAGATTTTATTTTGAAGTTTGAATATTCACGCACATTTTTCAACTGTATGCTCACTACATTATTTGTGCCTGACAAGCTATGTTAGGGCACGAATGCTAGTGATATCATATGCATACAAATTGCACATTATAATGTTTCACCATGACGTACATCGCCAAGCTTCAGCAAATATTTCTGCCTAGTACTGAACACATTATGCACTGACATAAGACCTCAGGCGTACACTGCAGCATTAGGTCAGTTCAGTTTCTGTTCAACACTTCAGTCACATTTGATCTCTTGTTGCTTACAGCATTATTAAATTAAATAAATAAAAATATTTCAATGGCCAAGTGTAAGGGACTGTTGTGCTAACAAAAGTGCTGCATTCAATCAAAACAGTTCCTAAAAAGTTCAAAAGTATTAAGCCACTGAAATGAGCGTTGCAAAGAAAGTTATGGCTCAAAGGGAACCACAGCAAGGAACCGCCATTGTTGCAGTCATTACAGCTCAGGCAAAGGACGAGATGGTCTAGCCTCCGACGAGGAGAAATGCGAAACACATTAAGGCTTGTAGTAAGGGAAAATGACGCTGGCTTAAGGGAAGATGGCAAGACAATACAGCTAACTTTGTAGTGAAGTTAGCATTTGACAAGAAAATGCCTTCGTTATATCATATAATTTGTTAAATTTGTGATCATGTTGAGGTTCAATTGTACTAAGGAAAGTATGAAAGCCATGAATCTGCGCAAGGAATGTTTAAGAGATAGGGCTAAGGGGAAGAACCCCATTTACCATAGCTTTTGGAGGCACCAGATACAGTAGTAGACTTACATTAATTCGACTTCAGTTAATCACATTTTTCGGTTAATTCGATCCTGACCAAAGGTCCCGGCTGGTGCTCATGCATTTCTATGGGCCCAAACTATCACTATTTGGATCCTAAAATTAGCCTTCACCGAATAACTTGAACCTGACCAGTCAGCAAGCAGCGCCTGACCCCTGTGGTGACCCCAATAGCGACTTTTTAAGTGGCAGCGTCTGTCTCGGTGGAGCTTAAGACAGTAAATGCATTGAACACGCATATTCTCCCATCAAAAAGACCTATTTTCCGCCTGCATTAAAAGGATTTTCATGCAATAACAGTAGTTCACAATGTCTGATTATGGCATCCCCCCCCGAACCTTTCGTTTTCTTTCTTTTTTTCAAAAATATTGGGCTGAACATTGCCTTTGCTTTGCAATCGGACACGAAACTTAAACACTGCCTTTGCGGAATTCCTATGCTTTACCGCATAACAAGCGTATGTTTATTGCAGTGGAGCTGATGTTAAGATACCGGCCACCATTGTGCAACAAAAGTTAGACCCAAAGCCATTTTGTTGCTAAAAAATCGGGTGTGCGTTTAATTTCTACTTTGTTTGGGAGCTTGAATGTCACTTCTATGGTAGTTTAAGTTGATGCTCGTTTGATTCAGACGTGTGTTAGAGTGGGGCAAATACTGCTAAATGAATCAGAGTGGTGTTTTGGCTTTTTTTTCTGCATCTTGTTTAATTCAATCCACCGGATAATTTGATCAACTTCAGTGGTCCCATCAGGGTAGAATTAATGGAAATGGAGTATATTTTTAGCTACAGGTTACCAACCTTTCAGCTTGACGTAGATCATTTCTGGGTTGACGCACAAAGCCAGATTGCTGGGAAGTGTCCAGGGTGTTGTCGTCCACGCAATCATGGAGACATTGGGCTCATCATCGAGTGGGAAATTGACGACCACTAAAAAGCAGAGCAGGTAAGAAATAAACAAAACTCAAAACATACTTTAATGGTCTGGCAATTGAGTATCTACACATACTGCACTAACTGTCGCGTACATATAATGTTGAAACACCATGTCCAAGTAAAACAGTGCAGCAGTAAAAATTTTCGGAATGCAACACCAATTCAAGATGCTACTGTACTGTGCATACCATGCGCGAAAGGCAAACAAAAAATCCAGCTAATAAACCCTGAAGCATGGTAATTTTCCCAGAAATTTCACCATAAGGTAAACCCCATTTCAAGTTACAGTAAAAGCTCGTTGACTCAAATTCCGCGGGGATGCTACGAAAATTTGAATTATACAAAATTTGAAGTAACGAAAGTCGGAGAAAAAATCACTCAGTTAAGGCATGCGCTCTAACATCACGTTGGCGAGAACAATGTCTATAGTTCGACGCACTGGCGCAGCCAACATAACCGGACGTGGCCAACGCGGTCCAACGCGCCCGACATCGAGATAGCTTTTACTCAATCCGCGCGTTCTTCGTGCCGGCTGCGTCGACCCAAAATGCATTGTGCGAAGCAAAAAAGTGCCCACGCTGCTTCATTGACGGTCGTAGACAGCCGTTCAAAGCGGCACGCGGGTTGCGGATCGTTCTGCGCATGCTTCGAAGAGAGCAGCCAACGGCGCAGTGCAAGTGTCGTAGTGTGACTGGCTGCAAGTGACGCTCGCCCGCACGCTGAAAACGTCAGACTATAAACATGCCTTTCGTTCTGTGCATGCTCCGAAGAAAGCAGCTGACGGCGCGCGCGTTGTAGTATAGAGAGGATGGCATTTCAATCGGCGCAGCACAAGCGGCGTAGCATGACTAGCCGCAAGCAACGGCAACGTCAAGACTGCGCCAGCGCACGTCGCCGTCACCACAGGCCCCGCGACCAGGCACCTAAAGATGGAAAGAGCAAAGCTGTGCGGAACACGCGGCGACACCAGCATCGACAACGTGCTCTCGCGCACTAGCACTCTCCCCATCCATGATGGCGCGGAGTTCGAATTATCGATGGCGGTGTGGATTTCAGTGTGAATGCGTTACATACTGCTTTCAGAACATTGTTGGACAGACCGCGGTGTCTACTTCGAATTATCAAATATTTCGAATTAGCAAGTTGTGAAGTAACGAGCTTCTACTGTATGGGGAAGAAGACTAACTTAGTGTTACCCCAAAGTAGCCCTGGGACTACACGAAATGTCGTAGTGGAGGGCTGCACATTTTAATTTCAACCACCTGCGTTAGTTATTGTGCACCAAATACTACATGTAGACAAGCGTTTTTGCATTTTGTCCTCATAGAAATGCAAAAATCAAGACTAGCATTTGAACCTGTGACTTTATACTCAATAGCAGAATGGAGAGCCACTGCGACAGGTAAAAATAAAGAGCTGCATTTGTTAAAGTTCATCTACTTGCAATGCCCAGTTCACAATAGCAAAAGCAGAACAATGCAAGCCCCTGTTGCTCAAAGAAACATAACCCCATAAAACAGTTGAAGCGTACCTGCAGGATCCACAACTTCTTTGTAGTTCTGGCCCGACTCGAAGTTGGATAGGGGTGTGTTGCAGGCTGTTGAGTAAGGCATCACCTGGTATCAGCAAATAGACAAATAATTAGGGCAAAACTCAGAAGCAGGCAAGAGAACATCAGAATTATGCACATAATCACTACCCTTCCATCACAGAAAAAGCCAGTGGCTGGTTGACAAGTGAAGAAAAAAAGAGAGTGTGAGATAAATTTTATGTTAAACTGACTTGTCAATTTATTTTCCTCTGGCAGTTGTCCTACAGAAACAGCATAGCAAATTACACCAGTACTCTTGCAATGCTTTCCCAGCAGAGCCGTCATCAAATTTTGTAAAATTATTAGTTGCTGCAAACCAATGATGTAATTGTTACTGCATGATCACAAAGATATTCAATTTTCTATTATGAAATCTATCAAGTGCCCCAAAAAACACAATGATAATAATGATGATGCCAACAGAAAACTAAACTGAATTTCATTTCACAGGAGTTCAGATTTGCAGCTCGAAGCAGCTATTCATGAATTTGCAGCTTATAGATGGAAAAAAAAAATCGAAATGATAAAACACCAGGTGGAGGGATACATCACTCTTAGCACCATAATTAGGAGTTCACAGCCCAAAAGTTTGGGAGCAATACACTAACTTCACCCTTATCCACTGTAAATTCTGTTAATGGCACTACAGTCCATGCTACTTTGACATGATGCCTAGGTATGAGGAAGCTATGCACTCAATGCTAAACACAGCCAGTGACTTTTATGAATAATTTTCACCCATGTTCTAAATGTACACGTAATGTAAAGAGCACATTGGAATGTTTACTCCGATTTGTTATTCGCATTCAAATTTGCGATGTCAGCAACTTGTCAAGTGTAATCAATCACAGCTGCAACTGAACTGCTTTTGCCACAGTTGCAGCATGGTAAATGTCTCTAATCTCACTTGTACTACAGTCGAACCCCCCCCCCCCCCCCCCACTTATAAAGATCCCAGATATAATAACCATCTATAGGGTTATAACGACCACGCTTCAGCGCATTTACGATTTTCCAACCCTCCCCATGGAAACTGCTTCCAGATATAACGAATGTTTTTTAAATCGCCGTACTGCTACAATGAACGCTTCGAACCCAGTCATGGTAAAAAGAGGGCACACACGAAGTGCCAAAGCACAGAAGCGCGACCAAACCGGGCGCACAGCAGCGCGCACCCTGCTCTAGTCCAAACCGCAACAATGATACAGCCTTCGAGATGAGCAAGCGATCGGCTCGCGCAGATTTCGAAAACCGCGAAGGAGGTCACGCGTTTTCAAGGCACGCGGAGGCGTGCCACATACAGCATCAACAGCATGGCGCGGGGCGTGCGCTGCCGCATGCGCAGGTGCAATATTGAATGCCACAACGGCGCTCCGGCAGGACTCTTATTTTCGCACAATTGTCACTTGTTTCAATGATTTGGAACGACCGTCTACGTATTTCCACCATGGGACGAACGGCCGCTCAAGCGTTTCTGTCGACATGGCCCTACGCGGCCCGAGTCGGCGAGAACGCTGCACCAAGCACTACCGCCACGCTGTTGCAAAGGGGCGGTGGTTACTACACTGTTGTCAGGAGATCACGGTTCCACAGTGCTTCGTTTATGTGTTTGATGATTGCTGATAACAGCAGTTCACGGTGACGTTTTACCTTTCGAACATAGCATTTTTTTTTTCACACGAAGCAACATAGATAAATTTTCCGCCTCTTGTGTGGCTGACGGGCAGTCGCAATGCCGAGACCATGATGTCCGAGACCTTCGCAGAATGGCAGCATGCCACAGTAGTTTCCAAAGTTTACGCTTCCGGCCAACTGGAACACTTCACTCTAGTGTGCAGAATACAGTCATGTCCCACTGGTAGTAAACTTTATCACAAGCTCTCGAATAAAAAATGCCGGCTGCACTTGCAGTTTCAACATGACAGGTGATCGGAACAATGCGCCGTTTTGAAAGAGCTACACGAAGCCGCATTCCGTTCTTTGGATGAATGTTCCTAGAAGAAGTTTGCAGCTTGGTGCGGGAATGCACCGGGAACAAAAATGACAGTGAAAATCTGGTTTTCAGACCAAAGTACGGCCGAATTGTGTAACTGCTGACGCCAGCCTCAGTGCGGTTAATTTTTTAGCGTTTTTAAGGGCGAGCCCATGTATAACGAACTACTGATATAACGACCAGATTTCACGGAACTATCAAGTTCGTTTTAAATGGGTTCGACTGTAGTGGTTTCAATCATTGAAAAAGTGATGGATGTGCAAGAAGACAAGCTCCTTGCTTCAATCTAGCCCTTTGCACTGAGGGAGGTCTGGTATCTTAACAACAGCTCAGTATGACAATGCCAGCGATAAAGGTAGCCACTAAATTGCAGTGAAATTCGCCTCCTCGAGGCAATTTGATTTGAAAATGCACACAGGCACTGTCAGGCACAGCATTAGCAGTTCACTGAGCATGAATAATAGAGTAGGCTTGCCTTGACTCCCTTGTAGACAAGGCCCTTGTTGTACAGCTGCTTGAAGATAAACCACACAGACTCCATAAACCACGGGTACATTGTCTTGTAGTCATTCTTGAAGTCTATCCAACGTCCCATTCTTGTAACAATGGTCTGAAAAGTTCAGAGCAAGTCACAGTGTTTACTCAACTTTCTGCCACACAACACAGTGTAATTCTCTGTACCAAGTGTGTTACAACAGTCCATGTCAAAAAAAAAAAAAAAAAAAGGAAAGCAAGGAAAGTGACAGCTATTTTCCTACTATTGTTACAAGTGGCCACTATTGCTAACAAGGTCAAACACATGACACGACTTTGCTATCTTCTGTACTGCATATGCAACCCTAAAGCCTGTGATGGAAGTTGGAAGATTGTTTCATATGGAATGGGCCCTTCCACTAAATAAAGCTGAATGACACTCGGCTTTTACTTCCCAAAACCACACTTCAGTCACATGGCAATTCTTTTATGGTGGGCTCAGGATTAATTTCAGCTGCCTGGAGCTTTTCGAAGTTTTCCAAAATCTTAGCATGTGAGCACCTTTTTAGTTCCCATGGCCTTGTTCCTGTAACTCCTTTTTTAGCGTTGAATGGCATAGACACTGAGGCATGGCTAAGGAGGAATTATATAGCCATCTTGATTTGCAGTGCAGTCAATCTATAGATAAAGCTAAATAATTCGGCTTGGCCTTCAACATCAGGTTTGTGGCAAGAAGGTGATGCATCACACTTGCCCTTGGAAATAGAATCATATCTAAAGGAAATGGTTCAACAAAGATGCTTGAATAAGGCAATGGATGTGTACATGTAAACTGTGTATGAAGCAACAAGCATACACCACATAACACAGCAATGCTGTTCAGCTGGAGTTAACTTGTACAATAAACTACTGCAGCAAACTATACGTATCCCCACATGAAATGCAGAATTGACTGATTTTGAGCTGGTCGACATTAATATATTCACATAGTAGTGTGAGCAGTACAATCAACACAGATAATGAAAGATGACTGTCCGTTTTGAAGTAGGCCACAGCAAAAGTAATGCTGAATGATCCATGGCTTTTCCATGCCAAAACTACTTTGGTCAAATGGAGCACTGTAATGATGGGCTCTGGATCGATTTCAACCATCCCCTAGAGAATATTGAAATTCTCGAAAGCATTTTCTTGTGCGAATGGCACTGAACTTGTACTCTGGCACACAGCTGCATTACAACTTGCAAAATGTTTGCAAGAACTCATCCTTACGTGCTTTTTTGTATTACTATCGCTTAATTCTTTGCAAAGTGCTCTATTTCTATTGTACACATAGGAACAGAGGAGCAGTTGGCACCTCTACGAGGCACCATCTCCCTATATACATTTAATTTTTAAAAATATTAACTAAATACATGGGTTGTAGCAGCAAGTTGAATGAATGATGTGTCTGAAGGACAGATTGCTTTAGGTCAACTTGTCCCAGCAAGCTGTGAGAGCACAAGGTCAAGATGGCACCCTTTGGCAATGCCAACTACTGTAACATAAAAGCAATGCTTACCTCCCATTCTTCTGAATACCGCATGACAATCTTTCGGCATTCGGCATTGTAGTTCTCAATACCCAGCTTTTTCACATCATCGGGACCTTTGATACCAAGGGCTTTGTCAATCTCGTATTCCTGAAGTACAGAAAGATAAAGTACATTACTTAGAATGCAAAGGTGATGTTACTTTTGCTGCAAAGCAGACGCAGAGACAACAATCACATGATCCTCTAATCAAGAGCAACTAATGAGGGCTTATAAAAATATACATGCCAGTAGAGAACTTATCTGCTAATAAAGATTTAGCCAAGTCTTTTCAAAGACCTGCAATAACACATTTACGCATGATAAAAACATCAGCATATGAAACGAACAGTGATGCACAAGAAGCTTAGCATTTGCAACTGCCTGTAGTACATACAAGCCAGTGTGTTAAGGTACACGGTGAAACAAAAGTGAGGGAATACAAAACTTACCACAGGCAGCCCATGACAGTCCCAACCAAAACGGCGTTCAACATAAAAGCCAGATTGATGTGCAAATCTTGTCACAATGTCCTTAATAGTGCCTGCTAATATGTGCCCATAATGTGGTAACCCAGTTGCAAATGGTGGGCCATCGAAAAATGAATACCTAGAAAAACAAAAATAGCAATAACGTTAGAGGCTCACCTGAATCAAATTAATCTAGCTGTTAGTACCAGAGAGCAAGGAGAAATGACTGAGGCATCACAAGAACAATCCGAAACTTTTGTAATACAGGTGTCACACGCCGCCCTTTCGATCGCGATCGAGCCCGATCGGGATGGAATGTCTCGGTAACGACGGTCTCCTTTGCGCAAGCGGGGGGGGGGGGGGGGGGGGGGGAGCCAATCGCGGTCGAGAATTTCGATCCGAATCAGTCCCGATCGCGATCAATGGCAACCGTTTACGTGACACCAGTATAGTTCAGTATGCCCATATCTGTCGGTTCCAGATCACTATACACAAGATGAATACTTTTGAGAAAGACTTATCAGTGGCAACACTATAATCACAACAGATTGATTACCATCACTTTTTGTTACTGTTCTGTCACACGGGCATGGTCTAGCGTACACGAGTCTATGGCGACCGAATTGAATGAAGATCCGGTCAAGCATGCCCGCCTTCACTTCTATTCTGCTTCCTGTTTCGATCACGGTTCATGTGTTAAATGCGGGTAAACTTCTATGAGTATCGAAACTGTCCGTGTGGTAATGGTACACGGCACGAAATCTTAAACTTTAATGCACAGAATAACACAGCTTTTCAACTCCATACTGGACACATACGGCGTGCTAACGACGGCAAATTTATCTTCGTGGTATCAAACAAGCACAGAAAATTTGCATAAATGTCGCCAAGCTGCGTACTATAGGCGGTTCATATTTCTTCGTATGACAGGTCAGGAAGACCGCTTACTGCGCAGCAGTTTCAAGGCTCGCTCACAAACGTGCCACGGTGGCTAAAGCGTGGCACGACCGACGACCACGTACCTTGGTCGGGATTTGGAAAGTTTCAGACTCGTCTGAAACGCGTCAATCTCCTTCCACAGCTTGAGGATAGTCTCTTCCTCTGCCGAGAAGTTGACGTTTTCCGGAACTTGCTGCATACCGGTCCTCGCTCGGATGGGATCTGGAAAACGGACGGCATAGGAAAAAGCGAATGATGCAACTTCACATGTTTAGTAGTCACCGAAAACCGGTGTCCACAGCTCGTGAAAGCGGGAAATGACTTGACGGCGCGCGCACGGCACGGACCGCGTCGCGTGGCGTTTCGCGCAGTGGGCGCTGGCGGACGAGCGACAGCGATTATCTCGCGGTCGCTCTCAACACAATGTCATCACGGCCACGCGACGTGACCCACCTCGTGCACCGAAGAAGTTAAAGGCAACAGCGAATAGAAATGCTAACCGTAATACCGGTCTTATGTACGCGTATGGAATCGTCAATCTAAAGAGTGACCACTGTAATAGCGGTCAATCGCAAACTTACTTGAGCCCAAGCGAAAGCTCAATGAATGAAAAGTTCACTACAGCAGCATACGCTTCCCGGCCGCGCCGGTGGCACAGTCGATGGCAATTTCACACAAAAGCCGAAGACCGAGCCGAGTGGAACCGAGCGTATCCGCGTAGGTTGCGTAGTTACGCACGGTCATTGTTGTAAATTCCCGCTTCATAGTTTACAAAGTTTTATGTTAAAATTTGCTGTTAATTTTTTATCTAAGAATTTTTATTGATGGAGCTTGTTTGAGTGCGGTGGTTTGCACGTTAACTAGGTCAGATTTGCGTTTTGCAAGCCCGCCAATTTTAAAGCAGTTCTTGCTACACAAAGCGAAATTTCACTTTCTTACGTCCCACTCTCTTGGCACACACATAGGCCATTTCACCCCTCACTTAATAGACATTGCGAAGAGGCCTTCAAGTCTCTCTATATAAGGAATCTGTTACTCTGGCAAGCCAATGCCTCCTTTGCTAGTAAAGGAGGCATTGGGCAAGCAAACGAGGCACGGAGCTGTGAACCGCGTGCATCGCAGTGAAACATGCTAAATTCAACAGGTGTCTGTGTGTCAATATTTATATATGAGAACATATCCAAGGACCTTACAACGCAATTCCTTGCAGACGCTCAAAATGTGACTGCGAGTTGTGCCATGTAGCTGACGTTGTGAACCATATGAACTATATTAATTCCTCATTACATTGAGCTCATGCTAGCCCGACTACTTTTATTGTTCTTTCTTTTTGACAAAAATGTGCAGCAATATTTTAATGATATGGCGGCCAAATTTAAGTGGTATCAAGTTCATGACGGCGAAAAAAAAAATGAAAAGAAAAGAACCAGCTGTAAGGTGCATAATATTTATATGCACTTTTACTTTTTATAAGCAAACAACTCGGTGACCTGCACTGGATCAAACGAGCCGTACGTCCGCAAAGAAGCCCGAACGATTGCAGAAATCTTGCAGACCAGAGCACGACAACACAAGGACAGTGGAATACACTCGATCAGAAGAACATTAAAGCGCTGAACTCCCAGCAGACGTTTATGTTGTGCTCTATAGTCTGCAAGTATGGAGTCTACACCAACATGCCAAAATTATCTCTCTTTGAATTCAACATTCTGTACAACCGGTACCCCAGAGCGGTTAGAGTGCACTATAAATCCTCGGGATCGGTCCACGACAGCGGTTAGACAGTCATAAAAAAAAAGAAAAAAAAAATTGACGTTATTTTTCAGAGAAAGCTCAAAAAAAAAAAAAAAAAAAAAAAAAAAACCACTCCATGGGTTCTGATGCTTGAGCGGTAATGGGCGCGAAGGCGGCGGGAGGCGTTAGCAGCCGGTCCTACCCATTACACGGCCGGAACGCAACTGAGATAACGTGCCTACACAGTGCGTGACGTCATCAGCCAAAGAGAGACACCCATACCAGCGATACGCTTTTGCTTTGTATCGAGGCTACGGCGTTCTTGGGTCTACGCGCTCGTTCTACGCACGCTGCGATCCGAATACAAAAAGGATGAAAATTGAGCTTGTTGGTACTAACTTCTTGGAGTGGCGCCTAACGACACAGGACGTGGTATCAACATAGTCACCAGAGAGTTCAATGTTATGACCACGGTGACGGGAGCAGGAGCTCCGCAACTATTCTGAGTGGGGGCAGCAACCTGGACTCGTTTCACTTACACAAACGTGTTATTGCGAAGGCAATGCTTATATTTGTATTAGAGGCGGGTCATCCCTCGAACGCTCCCCCCCCCCCCCCCCCCCATCCCAGTTACTGAGCCCCTGGAACGGTTACCAGATACTCTACTCTATAAGCTTGCATTTTACACTTGAATCGGGGCAAACTAGTTTTAATCATTTTGATATGCATGTATTTAGCACGGAACGACAACTGCACGCAAATATCGTAATTATCGTTAAATCAACGCCAGCCATTTTTAAGCTTAGTCAAAGACGACACACCAAGTGCACGAAGGGAACAAATTTATTTCTCTCTCACACACACACAAAAAAAGCACACACATACACACAGATGACGGTGTGAGCTATGTACATGTGACAAAGCTAGTAAGGCACAGAGCGAGGCCAGCTCAGTCAACCTCCTCCATGCGAGATGCGTCTTCATCGTCGCCTTCCAGCGGCGGCATCTCTTCCACCGCGGGTCCCGCCGACGTGTTGTCTCCAGCACCAGCTACTTCATCTTCGTCAATGCCCAGGCCGAGCTTAATCATGCGGTAGATGCGGTCTGCGTGTAGCTGAGGGTCTTCGAGCGCGAAGCCCGAGCAGAGTAGCGCGGTTTCGAAGAGCAGCATGACGAGGTCCTTGACCGCCTTGTCGTTGCGGTCGGCGTCGGCCTTCTGACGGAGGTTGTCCATGACGGGGTGGTCAGGGTTCACCTCGAGGTGCTTCTTGGCCGCCATGTAGCCCATGGTGCTGGAGTCACGCAGCGCCTGCGCCTTCATGATCCGTTCCATGTTGGCGGTCCAGCCGTACTGAGACGTCACGATGCAGCACGGAGACTTGACTAGTCGGTTGGACACGATAACCTTCTCGACTTTCTTGTCCAGGATGTCCTTCATGACCTTGCACAAGTTCTCAAACTTGGCCTTGTTCTCCTCCTGTCGCTTCTTCTCGGCCTCGTCCTCGGGCAGCTCGAGGCCTTCCTTGGTGACCGAGACCAGTGTCTTGCCGTCGTACTCCTTCAGCTGCTGCACGCAGTATTCGTCGATGGGCTCGATCATGTAGATGACCTCGAGGCCACGCTCACGTACGCGCTCGACGAAGGCAGAGTTGGCCACCTGGTCCTTGGACTCGCCCGTGATGAAGTAGATGTGCTTCTGGTTCTCCTTCATACGAGATGTGTAATCCTTCAAAGAGCACATCTCATCGCCAGAAGCGGAAGTGTAGTAGCGCAAGAACTCGGCCAGCTTCTTGCGGTTCTGAGAGTCCTCGTGGATGCCAAGCTGTAGCAAGAAAGGAAAGAAAGCAAGAGGGTTCAATAAGTGCATCCGAGTAATTGTCGTAAATTGTGTACTAGATATAAGTGGTGCGCAACATATGCAAAGGCAGCAATGGGGATGTTTTTTTTTTTTTTTTTTTTTTAGTTTGAAGCGAACGTTACGGTTCAGGCTTACAATGGCTGCAATAGGCGAATACGTGCGGAATAATCACGCTAAAAATGTTGGGCACGTACGATAGACCGCGCCAATCGGGCATACAGAGAGAGGCCCTGACGGATCCGAGTTATGCTCATTTATGTTCTTCCATATGCACCACCACGCACATCAAGGCGCAGACATCGGAACTTCGGGAGAAGCCCAACATCGGCGCTTGTGCGCGGCGCGTTATGTGCAGGAAGATTACGAGATGTATAGGGAGAAAAAAAAAAAAAAAAAAAAAAAGCAAAACGAGAAATAGCGAGTGGCCTACCTTCATGTTCTTGCTGAATTGCTCGTAGAATTTCTTGAACATGTCCCGGTCCTCGGCGATGCTGTCGATGAGCTCGAGACATTTCTTGACGAGGTTCTTCCTGATCACCTTGAGGATCTTGTTCTGTTGGAGCATCTCACGGGAAATGTTGAGCGGCAGGTCCTCGGAGTCGACGACGCCCTTGACGAAGTTCAGGTACTCCGGGATGAGGTCCTCGCAGTTGTCCATGATGAAGACCCGGCGCACGTACAGCTTAATGTTGTTCTTCTGCTTGCGGTTTTCGAACAAGTCGAACGGCGCGCGCTTGGGCACGAAGAGAAGCGCGCGAAACTCGAGCTGGCCTTCCACCGAGAAGTGCTTGACGGCCAGGTGGTCCTCCCAGTCGTTGGTCAGAGACTTGTAAAACTCTCCGTACTCCTCCTGCGAGATGTCGTCGGGGTTGCGCATCCAGATCGGCTTGGTCTTGTTCAGTTCCTCGTCTTCGGAGTACTTCTCCTTGATCTTTTTCTTCTTTTTCTTGTCCTTGTCGGCCGACTCGTCGTCATCCTCGACGTCCTCGATTTTGGGCTTGCCCTCCTCGTCGGGCTTCTCGTCCTCAGTCTTTTCCTCTTTCTCCTTTTCTTCCTCTTCGTCATCGGAGACTTCCTTCTCGCGTTCCTTCTGCACCAACAGGCGGATCGGGTAGCCGATGAACTGCGAGTGCTTCTTAACGACGTCCTTGATACGCCTCTCCTCCAGGTACTCCATCTGGTCCTCCTTCAGGTGGAGCACGATCTTGGTCCCGCGTCCGAGGGGCTCGCTGTTGTCGGTGCGAATGGTGAACGAACCGCCGGCCGATGACTCCCACGTGTACTGCTCGTCGTCATTGTGCTTTGAAGTGACGGTCACCTTGTCGGCGACGAGGTAGGCCGAGTAGAAGCCTACGCCGAACTGGCCGATCATGCTGATATCGGCGCCGGCCTGGAGCGCCTCCATGAACGCCTTGGTGCCAGACTTGGCGATGGTGCCCAGGTTGTTGATCAGGTCCGCCTTGGTCATGCCGATACCGGTGTCGATAATCGTCAGGGTGCGGTCGTCGCGGTTGGGGATAATCTTGATGTAAAGCTCCTTCTGGGCGTCGAGCTTGCTCGGGTCCGTGAGAGACTCGTAGCGGATCTTGTCGAGAGCATCCGAAGAGTTGGAGATCAATTCACGCACGAAGATCTCTTTGTTCGAGTAGAAGGTGTTGATGATAAGGCTCATCAACTGGGCGATCTCCGCCTGGAAGGCGAAGGTCTCCACCTCCCCGGAGTCATCTATGCGTGTTTCCTCGGGCATCTGCACAAATGAACAGTCGTTTAAGAGTACTGCATCCTTCGCGTTCGTCTCACACAGATCTCGAAGTACGCTCAAATTAAATTAAATAAAAAAAAAGACGAAATAGAATGCGCACTACAACGGGTATAAAAATTCGAAGAAAGCGATACCGTCGCCGCCAATAATGTCAGATTACAGCGTTAGTAAAGTATTGCGACATGTTAATGAAGCCACATTGCTACAAACACATTAGCAAAGAATTTAACAGCTGCAGCAAACAAACGCGAAGGAAATACATGCACAAAGTAGAAAATTTGGACACGTTGAATCGTCACTGGACTTACTTTGACGAGAATGCGTCACTTGCAACGGCCGCTTGGCTCAGAAACAAGCAAGGCTTACAATGAAACGATGAATGACGAATAAACCTGCACGCCGCCCGTCACCGGCTTTTTGGAGACGCCGGAGAATGTTCTAGGCCGCTGTCTGCTTGCTGTAGTGCTCCGCACTTCCGGTGCTGATGCTTACGGCAGCCTGCGGTTCACAATAAATTTTACAGAAGGTCTTCTTGCCCTTTATTAAAGTCAAATTAGGCGTGTCAACTTGCTTAGCAATAATAATTTGTTTACTTTTACTTTATGCGCACTTGATTTGTAGGGACTATTTACCGGAAACAGTATTATGCAGAAACGTCTAGAATGTTCTAGAAGCTTCGAGAATGTTCATAAAAAGTAGTCCCTATTCCGGCGGAAGTCGATGTCAAGCGGTGACGTCATAAACATTTTTTCGTTCTTCTTTACGCAGAAAGTTTGCTGAATCGAGATGAAAGTAACGATTAAACGTACAGGCTTGTTCCAGGTGAACACGCGGCTTCGCTTCGAGAAACGCCACTGCAGCCACCGTGGCCACAAATAAAAGCAAGTTTTGCGCAAGCATGGCCTCCGAGATTTTGCACGCCTGCACATGCAATCTTGGAGGCCATAGCATAGGTTAGAAGCGTGGCTTCGTGTTGTCTGCTGTTCGGGCGCACCAGACTCGCGTCCCTTGAGCTGCGGTGAAGCGAACTTCTCTCGCAAAAACAAACGGCTGTCTCTCTCAAGACAGCCATCACATCTGGGCGGCCGGCGAATTCCCCATTCTAACTCAAATGAACTGCATCGACACCAGAAAGCTATGCGTTTGAACGCAGAGAGTGT